>NC_081155.1:10237149-10545649 GCF_012432095.1 Onychostoma macrolepis
CTAGGCCAATCGCCTTTCACGAAACCGACGCAAACGTTTCTTATATGTTACAGTTTAACTTATAATAACTTTAAACAATGTTCAGTTGTTCTTATGAAGGCATACTTACTTTCAAAACAGTTGATCCGGTCTTCATGACATGAACGTGAACGCCTCGCTTGTTGCCCGCCTGTTCACATTGCGCATGCGCAGATTAAACGATAGAAACGTTCTCATTATTACGAGAAAATAAGTCATTATTACGAAAAAATAAGTCATTATTGCGAGATACTAAGTCATTATTACGAGAAAGTTTTTCATTATTACGAGAAAATAAGTCATTATTATGAGAAAGTTTCTCATTATTACGAGAAAATAAGTCATTATTACGAGAAACTAAGTCATTATTACGAAAAAATAAGTCATTATTATGAGAAAGTTTCTCATTATTACGAGAAAATAAGTCATTATTACGAGAAACTAAGTCATTATTACGAGAAAGTTTATCATTATTACGAGAAAATAAGTCATTATTACGAGAAAGTTTATCATTATTACGAGAAAATAAGTCATTATTACGAGAAACTAAGTCATAATTATGAGAAACTAAGTCATAATTATGAGAAAGTATCTCATTATTATGACTTACAGAATTATATTTTTTCTCAAGCTGGCGGAAACGGGCTTCCATAGATTCTTGATGTCTGTGTGTCTGTGCTATATACAACCCAGTCAACAATTTGATCTCACAGTGATGTCACCATGAGCTCACAGAATACTCGTGATGAGGTCACAATGTGAGGTAACAGTGAGCTAAAAGTGTAACCTCACAGCGCCCTCACTGTGTGCTCATACTAATGTGAGGTCAAAGTGCACTCACTGCGCAGAGACTAGGTACCCAGCATGCATTGCAGCATGAAGGTTTTGATTGTCACCATTGTTGAGATTCATACACTGATTCTTGATGTCTCTCTTCATGTTTAAATGATAGGGTAGATAATAATGTTCGTGTCTTCTGCTTTTATGATCCTTTATAACTAATTATGAGACTGCTGGATCCTATACTGTATAATCACAGAGCTATTATATTTAGAAACTGTTGATTAATAAAATCTCACCAAGACTGCATATTGAGTGTAGGTGATGACTGTGTTATCATCAATAACAAACCGACATCATCTGGTTGCAGTCTCTTTTTGGTGTTTCTTGCCATAACAAATGTGCTTTACAAACACAGTTACAGCAGCCCCAAAAATATATAATGTTATAAAGTCAAGGGTCAAGAGCCCAACTAAAGCAAACACTACTCACCACGATGGTAACGTATGTTTCACTTGTATCTTATAACAGAAATCTGTTAGCTGGGCGTGCACTCATGAGCTCATCATGTGAGAGCACTGTGATATCTCTGTGATAGTGTTGAGAAACAGGAAGTAAAATGTCCCTCGGTGACTGATATTTGAGCTGCCTCCTCTCAACCTGCTCAACATTTTGAATTCACAATGAGCTCATATATTACTCACACTGTGAGGACCACCATATGAGAATGGTGTGATGTCACTGTGATCATCGCCTGACCTCACGTGTTGACTGGGAATGTTACGATCTTTAAAGATCTAGGGATTGGAATGCAACATTATTATTCAATATTACTGGGAGAATGGAGATTGTAGAAGAAACCAGGCAGAAAGAACGCTTAATTCAATCAGAAGTTTTTAATTTCTTTAAGCCTGAGCCACTAAACAATGTGTGAGCTATATACAATGCATAATATATAAAGCAAAAATAATAAGAATACATTAATACATTAGGAAAACCTGAGGAACGAAGGAGGCGTCAAATCAACAAAAATAATAAAACATAAATATTCTAAACTAAGTCCCCAAAACCCTCTTAACCTAACTAACCAAAGAAAAATGCAGAAAACAAACTCGACATCTTCGGCGTATACGACGCCACAACTAAACTACACTAACTACAAACAAAAATACAAAAGAGACGCTCACCTCTCATCTAGTGTGTCTAACACTTGTTAACTGCGGGCAAGATGTATCCTAGGGCGCGCACTACGCTAACCTGTTCCTCATTTCCCCATTCAAAGAAAGAACAGTAATTATTATCAACACTCCGCTCAAAATTGCGATAACACAGCAACAAGTATTAAGCTCACACATATGTGATACGAACGCCGAAACAAACTAATTCAAAACACCTGAACACACACACACACTGAGCTATCCAGCGTGACACGCCGGGAGATCTTTAAACAGCAGGGTGACTTCGGATTGGCTGCAGGAACAACGCCTTTAATGAGGATTGACAGCAGTCTCCTCCAACCAGCAGAGACCTAAGAACAATGATGACAGACTAGAGAACAGATTGATAGAAATAAGAGAAAAGAAACAAAAACACACGCGGCACGTAACAGTCTAATTATTGCCGTAGTACTAAACGTTTTGTGCATAAGATTTTTAAAGTTTTTCAGTAGCAGTTTGTCGTCTCATTCAGGGTCATATAGCAGCTGTAAACACAAAACTAACAAATAAAAAAATCCACACCATGTCTTTAAAGATCAGCCTCTGAATGAGATCAGTGAATAAAGACACTAGATAATGATCATATCATTATCAACAATCAACCAAAAGCCCACAATCACACATTTTTCTGGGTCTTCTTGCTATAAAAAATGTTCTTTACAAACACAGTCACAGCAGCCAGAAAAAAAGCTAAAATTAACAATCAAGGGTCAAGAGCCCAACTAAAGCAAACCCTGACCGCCGCGATGGTGAGGTCAAACGAAACGTTTTCAATAAAACAAATACACTTCTGTTAATTCTCAAATCATTTTTATAGACATATGACAGAAATAAAGTCAAATTGTAATGTGTGAAGCTGGTAATGCTGTTTGTGGAGTTGTTTAATCAGATCTTGAGAGATTTAATGATGTCTTGTATTTCAGTTGAGTTCATCCAAGGCTGTGGCTGAAGTCAGTTGTAGTTCTTGTTTCTCTTTCATTCAGTGATTCTGCTTGTTAACAGCAGGTGTTATCTATAAGGACAACTAAGATCCTCTTTATTTTTTCACTATGTACAATGTCGTTCAGAGGTGAGACAGGTATTGTATCATCCAAACTTTGGTCCTCCACATTAAAAATGTCTTCAGTGACAAATGTGATAGTGTTGCTGTCATCCAAAGCATTACCATCTAGGTTGGAGGAATGTATCTCTGTGGAATAAGGCAAAGACATCTCTGGTTCGATGGTGCTCCCGATGTAAATCACATCTGTATTTTCAGATCTTTCCGCTGGCATTGTTGTTGGGGAGCTGTTCAGTTCTTGTGTAGTCAGAGCCACATCAATTTCCTGTTCCACATGTTCAAGTTACTTTTTTTCTTAGTTGTGAGATAGAACCGTAAAAGTGGCAACTTGGTGTCTGCATAGAGGTTTCCAACTGTAACGTCTTCATCTACAGACATTTCTTTGTAATCCTTTAAATCTACCTCAAACTCAGTGATGTCTCCCTCTGTGCTTTTTCCATCTGCAAAAAACAGCTTGACTGCTTGCTGAATCAAATCTGGTTTCTTGGATTCTTTGGAGACATCTACTTTTCGTGTGCCACCGCCCTTTCTTGTTCTCACTTGTCTGAAGATGTCACTTTCTGCATCGTAATTCATCCATCCTAATTCTACCTTTCTCATAGTCTTTTGAGCATTCCTTGTTTTGTGTTGTTGGCTTGTTGTGACAGAATCATCACACTTACGTTTTTTGGATAATTTAGATTTCAATCGCTCAAAAAGTTTTGATTTTCTGTTATTGGGGTCATTCCTGTAACTGGCTTTCTGTCTGCAAAATCCCAAAATGGCCAAACGATCACCGTAAGATGGAAAGTATGTCTTTAGCTGCTATCACAATAGGGCTATACAACAGTTTAACCATCTGACTATACATATACTATAAATATTATAACTACTATACCTAGTTGACTACACGTACACAAACTGAGACTGTACAAGAACTTTACATAAATACTGTACATGAAATAGTGCTAAAGAGATATTTGTACAGGAAATATATATTTTTTACATTAAATTGTTCAGAAGAGAGATTTTGTGGGAAGCAGCGCATAGTGCAAAAGAGTTAGTAGTGCAATGCTCCAGTAAACATTATTTTGTAGTGCAATATTCAAGTAAACATATATTATCTTATTGAGTCTTTGTTGCAGGGAGTGTTTATAGAAAGTGTCTAGTGTGCATATAGTGGGACGAGTGCGTTACTACAGGTGGTTTGTATAGCCCACTCACCTGTGTGTAGCACACCCAGAATTGCACTTAGGAGAAATTTGTCATTAGTTATTTATAGTTGGGGGGCTGAGGTGTTCATGGTTTCAGAGCGGGGACAGGGAGATTGGAGTTAAGAGCTCTCACAGCCTGGGGAAATAAGCTGTTGAGCAATCTGACAGAACGAGCTTTGATACTCCGGTACCTTTCCTGATGGCAGGAGCTGGAAGAGGTTGTGGGAGGGTGGGTGGGGTCCTTCACGATGCTGGAGGCCTTGCTGGAGCATCGTGCAAGGAAAATGTCCAGGATGGAGGGAAGAGGGGCACCGATGATCTTTGCGGCAGTGTTCACTGTCCGTTGTAGGGTCTTGCGGTCAGCAGCACTGCAGTTCCCATACCAGACAGTGATGCAGCTGGTCAGCACACTCTCAATGGTGCCCCTGTAAAAGGTGGTGAGGATGGGTGGAGGGAGACTTGCCCTTTTCAGCCGACGGAGAAAGTAGAGGCGCTGTTGTCCCTTCTTGTTGAGTGACGTGACGTTGGTGGTCCAGGTGAGATCCTTTGTGATGTGCACCCCCAGGAATTTAGTGCTACCGACTCTCTCCACGGTTGAGCCGTCGATGGTCAGTGGGGGGTGGTCAACAGAGTTTCTCCTAGGCTTCGTAGCTATCCAAGAATCCAAGATGGCAGCACTGTGTTTGTCTTGTCTGATCTGCTGAACTGCAGTCTTTTTTTGTAGATTTAAATGTTGCGTGTTTTATTTTAAGAAGGTGTTTTAAAATTGGGCTCTATCCTGTATCGAGTCTGGAATAAAGTCAGACCTGTTTTAACGGACTTTTAATTACCTACAACCTGTTCTGTGTTGGGTGAAGCGTGCTTACCTGTTGCACTATCCTGGGTCGCCATCCATCACTACGTTTTCGCTTTGGAAAGCGTTTGCGTTAATAACGGCGATCGGAAATTCACGGCTGTTCCTTGAAGAAACCCCCGGATATTAAACTAACTGGAGCTCACAGACCATCGCGGCGGTGGGGATACTTGCAGTTAAGGTCGGTGATGTTTTTCTCGCCTTGTCTGATCTCTCCAGCTGTGGCTCGCCCGTAAACGAGGCCTACATCTTCCACACTATCGCTCTGCTGTCTGCTCTTCTGTTGGGGTCGTGGAGCTGTCTGTGCGAGCTTGTTTCGGAGCTTGTCTGTGCGATTTTCACTTCAACGCTGGTATCATGAAGGTGCTGCTTTTCTGTGCGGTAATCTATATGCTCGGACTATGGGACATACCAAGGATGACGGAAGACAAAGCGATTCAATTGTCGCGTCTCCATATGCATCTCCCATCAAAACATACGGACACTACCTTCATATTTCGGGTTGTTATTAATTCCGTGTTAATGGATACAGGGATAAAGAACTCACTCATCTTTATTTTCATCCCTAAGAATCCTCTTTTCTTGTCGAACTCTATATTGGACTCTTGTAATGAACAATGTAGTTCTCCACCAAAAAATCTAAGGCAGCGATATCTAATAATGTTGCTGCTCTTAATGGCCAGTATTAATCCAAATCCGGGTCCAGTTGGAATTGTTTCAACTCCTTTGGATTTCTCAAATAGATCAGGCCTTGGCATTGTACACTTAAATGTTCGTAGCCTGTTGCCAAAATTAGATCAAGTACAAATATGGGCCAAGACGACCAAAGCAGATATTTTGGTTATCTCTGAGACATGGCTTAAAAAATCAATCTCAAATCATGACATTGCATTAGAAGGGTACAATGTGTTTCGAGCTGATCGTAAAAGTAAGGGGGGTGGGGTTGCTATGTATATTAAATCAAAATTCCATGCAACTGTTTTAAATCAGTTTCTCTCCTAAACAGTTTGAGTTTTTGGCTATCGACCTGGAATATGGAAAGGATTGTCATTTTTGTATAGTTGGCTGTTATAGACCACCTGCAGCTATCAGTGATGCTCTCACTTCACTGTCAGCTATTTTAAGTGACCTGCTTTCTAAAGATCTTGTATTAATGGGTGATTTGAATTGGAATTGGTTGACATCAAACTCAGATCAGTTTAAGGCATACTGTGATTCTGTGAATCTTACTCAACTTATTGAATCGCCTACACGACCTAATTATAAGAACCCAAGCAAGTCCACTCTAATAGATATTATATTAACAAATAAACCACATAAATACACCTATACAGGGGTTTTTCCTGATGACGTCAGTGATCATTGTACTGTAGTTGCTATAAGGAATTGTAAAATTCCCAAAGTAAAACCTAAATTATTACAAAAGGAGTTTTAAATTGTTTGATATTCAAGGGTTTCTGCATGAGTTGTTTGCATCTGATTGGGATAGACTGCTTTTAATATCTGATGTGACCATTGCATGGCAGTATTTTCACACTTTGTTTTTGAAGATTGTGAACAAGCATCAGGATATTCAGAGTAAAAGGCCGTGATAATCCATGGTTTTCAAATGAATTATCCGAACTCCTTCATGAAAGAAACTTGGCTTGGGCCACAGCGAGGAAATTGGGCATAGAAAGAGATTGGGTAGCATTTAGAAAATTGAGAAATAAATGTACAGCTCTTATACGCAGATCAAAATCTGAATATTATCTAAATGAAACCTCACAAAATTTAAATAATCCTATTAAATTTTGGAAAACCATCAAATCACTTTCTCCTTCTACGTTATCTAATGATTTTCCTAAACAAATTTTAGTAAAAGATAGTCTTATTACTAATGGGACAGATATGGTAAATAGCTTTAATAAGCATTTTATCTCTTCAGGTTCTATTTTTAATGAATTTTCAGTGAGTGATATATCAAACCCATCTCCTCTTCGGAGAGAAGATAGCCCTACTTTTAGCTTTTCGCCAATCTTAAGAAGTGAAGTTTTAAAGGCCCTAAAAAATCTGGACATTAAGAAGTCTGCAGGGCCTGATGAAGTTGAGCCATATTTTTTGAAAGTAGCTGCTGAGATCATTGCTGGCCCACTAGTTCATATTTTTAATTTATCATTAGAACAGAATGTTGTCCCTGATGTCTGAAATCTGCTCTGGTCGTACCCTGTTGAAAGGTGGTGATCCAACCAACTTAAATAATTATAGACCGATTTCTAAGCTATCAGTTGTAGCCAAAATTTTAGAATCTATTGTTAGTGAACAGTTAAAGGAATTTTTGGTTAGTAATAGCATTTTGTCTAGGTTTCAGTCTGGTTTCAGAAAGAATCATAGTACGGTAACTGCCACTATGAAGGTTCTAAATGACATTACCTGTGCCTTAGATAATGGAAGATCATGTGCTGCGGTGTTTATTGATTTGACTAAAGCTTTTGATACTGTCAATCATGGTATTCTTCTATCGCGTCTATACAGTATTGGTCTTTCTGAAACCGCATTAGGTTGGATTAGGAACTACTTAAAGAATAGGTGCCAAAGGGTGCAAATTAAGGGGTCTTTTTCTGATAGTCTCAGTATTGAATCTGGTGTACCACAGGGGTCCGTTTTGGGTCCCCTGTTATTTACACTATATATTAACAACCTTGGTGATAACCTATCAGATGCATGTATTCATTTATATGCAGATGATACCGTAATTTATTGTTCTGCATCCTCTATTGTTAGTTGTATTTCTAAGTTGCAGGACACATTTGTAATAGTTCAGCACAACCTTCTTTCTTTAAAACTAGTTTTGAATGATAAGAAAACAAAATGCATGTTTTTTTCTAGGAAACATAAGTGTGAATCTTCTCCACCACCTCTTTACACTCTGCAGGGCAAATCTGTGGATTTGGTCTCCTCCTACAGATACCTAGGCTTTGTGTTGGAAGAGGACTTATCATTCAAGTTACATGTTAAACAATTGCTATCTAAGTTAAGGCTACAGCTGGGGTTTTATTTTCGAATAGTGCCTGTTTTTCACAGTCTGCTAAGAGAAAGTTGGTGGAAGCTACCTTCTTACCTGTATTAGATTATGGAGATGTTTTTTATAGAAATACTACTAAGGCTCTTTTACAATCGTTGGATTCTGTTTATCACTCTGCTCTAAGATTTATAACTTGTACAAATTATACTACTCATCGTTGTGCACTGTATGAAATGGTTGGTTGGCCTTCACTTCACTTAAGAAGGTACAAGCATTGGCTTATACTTGTGTACAAGGCCATAGTTGGCCAGCTTCCTCTGTATATGATTAGTCTATTAACTGTCAAAAATCAAGGGTATAATCTGCGTTCAAATAGATATATTCTTTTGGATGTTCCCTTGATGAAGACAGAGTTTGGAAAAACTGCTTTTATTTATAGTGCACCAACTGCTTGGAATGAGATTCAAAGGACATTGAAACTTACTGTATTTATTTCAATCAATGAGTTTAAGTTATATCTTAACCAATCATTCAAAACTGTCTGCACCTGTTCTTAACTTTGAATTTTGCATTATTGTTGTGAGTGTGTGTGTGTTATTAGGGTTGTGATCATTGTTTTATGTATTTAATCTTACTTTGTTTGTTTTATTATGTTTATTGTGTGCTGCTACCTTGGCCAGGGCTCACTTGTAAATGAGATAATTATCTCAATGTGATTTTCTTCCCTGGTTAAATAAAGGTATAATAAAATAAAAAAAAGTCCATCACAACCTCTTTTGTCTTACCCACATTGAGGGACAGGTTGTTAGCACCACACCATTCAGCCAGCTGTGCCACTTCCTCTCTGTAGTGCGTTTCATCGTTGTTGCTGATGAGGCCTACCACAGTTGTGTCATCAGCAAACTTGATGATGTGGTTGGAGCTGGACTTGGCAGTGCAGTCGTGGGTCAGCAGCGTGAAGAGCAGCGGGCTGAGCACACAGCCTTGTGGGGCCCCTGTGCTCAGTGTGGTAGTGCTCGAGGTGTTGCGGCCGATACGGACTGACTGAGGTCTTGCAGTTAAACAGTCCAGGATCCAATTACAGAGGGAGGTGTTAATGCCCAGCAGGTTTAGTTTTAGTCACAGTTTCAGTGTACTCCTGTAGGTCTGTGTGGTTGTTGTAGGTGGCCGCCTCTTTAAACATGTTCCAGTCTGTGTCCTGGAAGCAGTCCTGCAGTGCTGAGGTAGCATTTTCTGGCCATACCGTGATTTGCTTTTGAACCGGTTTGGTGAGTTTCAGAAGTGGTCTGTATGCTGGGATTAGCATAACAGAGATGTGGTCCGAGTACCCGAGGTGGGGGCGGGGTTCAGCTTTGTATGCATTTTTCTCTATTGTATAAACAAAGTCCAGTGTGTTATTTCCCCTTGTTGCAAAGTTCACATGTTGGTAGAACTTTGGCAAAACTGTCTTTAAGTTTGCGTGGTTGAAGTCACCGGCTATGATGAAAAAGCCGTCGGGGTTATTTGTTTGTTGTTCGCTGATGGCTCTGTACAGCTCGCGAAGCGCGTCCTTAGCGTTTGCACACGGGGGGATGTAAACCGCGACAATAACAATGGCCGTGAACTCCCGCGGCAGATAGAACGGTCGACACTTCACAAACATAAACTCCATCAGCGACGAACAGTGTTTTGATACTAACGCAGCATTGTTACACCATTCTTTGTTGATATACACACACAAGCCACCGCCGCGAGTCTTACCAGACAGTGATGAATCTCTGTCCGCTCGGTAGCAGGTTAGCCCGTGCAGCTGAATGGCGGAGTCCGGGATGTTGTTCTTTAGCCATGTTTCAGTGAAAACAAACACACAACAATCCCTTGCCTCATGCTGTGTAGACCGACTGAGATGAATTAAGTCCAGTTTGTTTTCCAGAGAGCGAACGTTTGAGAGCATGAGTGTTGGAAGAGCCGGTCTTGAGGGGTTAGCCCTTAGCCTGGCTCGTATACCTCCGCGCTTACAGCGCTTCCGTCCTCTCTCACACCGCTTGCGACGCCGCCTTGTGCGGGTAGCGTCAGTAGGCGAGGCTGCGGTCTCGAGGTCCGACTCCAGCAGTAAACAAAGGCCTCGTAGCTTCTCAGTAGCCGCCGGCGAGAGTTTGTGTTTGAATGTGTTGTCGATATCCAAAAGGCTTTGGCGATCATAGATGTATCCCGGAGTGATCTCCCGATGAATTAGCGGTAAATTGACATTGTTTGGAGACGAACAGACGACATTAAAAGACATAAAAGCACCGTCTTTGGGACCCGGAGAAGCCGCTGCGTCTGAGCACGCCGCCATCTTGGATTCATTTTTTTATCATTATATAGAAAGTGTCTTGAACGGAAGCGTTTTGATTCACAGAAACATCAAGAATCAGCACATGAATTTCAACAATGTTGACAATCAACAAAAAGCTTGTTTTGTGATGATCAGAGCTAATCTGAATATTTTGTAGATTGTTACCATTGTTGAGGTTCATATGCAGATTCTTGATGTCTGTGACTCTACGTGCTCTCATCTAAACAATTTCTTCAAAATACTTTGCGACCTTTAAAATATCAAAGCAGGGCCACATTTCAAGCATTAAAATTGTAACACTACAGCAAAACGGAATTAATAAATTTAACATGTTCAGACATTTCTGATGAGGCTGGTGAGTTAAATCAGTATGTAAACCACTTCATCTGATCAGAATTTTTCTTGCAGGTTTTGCTGTAACAAATGTGCTTTAGAAACACACAGTTGCAGCAGCCAGAGAAAAAAAAACATTGTAAAAAAGTGAAGGGTCAGAAGCCCAACTAAAGCAAACGCTTATCTCCACAATGGTGACTTCAAACTTGATTAATTTCAATAAAACATCAACATCGAAACCTCTGTTAATTCTCAATAAGAAGTTTTGTATGAAATAAATAAAGTCAGACTGGTTTGTAATAAGTGAAGATGCTGAGATCTAGAGAGATCTGTTAGTGTTTAATGTTCTTTTGGGATCTAAAGGGTTTCTGTTGTCTGTGTTTTGTGGGTCACCATTGTGCTGAAGAGTAGAGTGTGTGCTTCAGTCCAGGAGAAGAACTAGAAACATGATGTTATACTGAATTTATCTTTATTTAAAAGCAGTATCTGTGGAGTTGTTCGCTTCTCGGTCTTTTGGCTAAGATCTCGCGGTCTGGTCGGACGATTGGGACAGCGATCGCTTCTTGCAGGACCGTTAGGCTCGTGTGTGGCTTGTCGCACGGGTTCTCACTCCTCAAGAGGGAAATTGACAAGCGGCTTTTATCGGATTTGACTCTGTCTGCTGAGAATCTACTCTTTTAAGGTAAGAAGGTCTTAACTTATTTATTGTGTTAATTTATTGGTTGGTTTTAGCGTATTTATTGTGTAATTTTATTGTCTTTTTAGCCGCTGCGTGCGGGTGGTGTCTCCACCATGTCGGCTGCCCGTGCCGGCGTGCGGAGGCACCACAGCGTGCGTTTCTTTTTTAAAGAGGTCGATGGTAAGCTCCTGGGGATGTCACGTCTTGACTTCTCCAGGAAGCTGATCCAAAAAACCCTCGATTTTAAACCTGAACAATTGAATTGTTTGATGACTCTTCCCTGGAACAAAGGTTTTGATGTTAGTTTTAGATCTGCTGCTTTGTTGCAAGATTTCTGGCAAAGGTTTGATGCTTGTAAGACCCAGTTCTCCATGTTCTCTGTTGAGAAGCTTTCTGACAATTCACTTAAAACAGTGATTGTTCGGATGTTCAATGAAACAGTGAGTGGAGATGATATTGCTGTATGGCTGGGTAGATTTTGCACGGTCCGCAGTCAACCAGTCAAGGTAGTAGACGAAGACGGTATCTGGAATTGCGCTTGGAGAGTTCCCATCAAACAATGGGAAGATCCAAGCGGATTCCAGGGTCTAAGTCAGATACCTTCAATGATTGTGTTGGGAGAGAACCGAGGCTACATTCACTATCAAGGAATGCCCAAATTGTGCAGAAAGTGCGGCAAAATGGGACATTTAGCCGATGCATGCCAGGAGTTAATATGTGGGAAGTGTAGAGGAATTGGTCATGTCTTTGAGGAATGTACCATTGGCAGGCGGTGTAATCTTTGTGGTGACACAAACCATCTCTACAGAGATTGCCCTAAGAGTTTTGCCAACAAACTGAAAGGGAACAAAATGGCCGCCCCACCGGAGGAGCAAACAAGCAAACAAAGAGAGGAGGCGGAGCCTGAGGTTTTGGCGGGAAAATCGTTTTTTCCGCTGGCGGGAGATTCGAATTTCCCGCCGGCCTCAGGGATTGGGCAAGAAGGAGGAAGTGGGGCGGCCACAGGGGAGGAGTCAGAAGTTTCAAACGAAAAGGAAGAGGTCACCATAGGAGAGGAGAGCGGGGAAGGAACTGACTCCTCCCTTGAAACTGTGTCGGAAATCAGTGAGAAATCAATTGGGAGTGAAACTGAGAGTTTCCTCCCAAATGCTCAGGTGCAAAAAAGATCTGCGGGATCTCCTCTACTGGAAACAGAGGAGAAGAAAGCTAGGGCAGCACATCGCCTAGATAGTTCCAACTCGGAAGATCTAGAGCGTTTGTGGCGCCTAGAATCCCCAAATGAGGTTTCGTTTTTGTATTTTAAGCTAAGATCATCGTCACCAAAGGAGTCGCAAGAGGTTCTTTCTGTGGCACCTGAGGCGCCGAGCACTTGCCTCCCTGATCCCAGATTGTCTGGGGAAAAGGAAAGGCAAGTGCAACAAGACGTTACATGATTTTAAACGATTTTAATGATATCTCTGTAGTTTTATTCTTTTAAATATGTCGTCTTTTATAGTTCATACCCTTTTTACCCTACTGCTCATGACTCTCACTATCTCCACCATCAATGTGAGAAGTGTGAGATCCCACATAAGAGCACAGAGCATTTTATCCTTTTTAAAAACCGTTAAATCTGATGTGTTTTTATTGCAAGAGTGTGTTTTACCCTTTTTAAAAAATTACAGGAAGTGGGAGGAGACGTGGACCCAAGGCCCCTCCATTTGGAGTGGGTCAAATTTTAACAGGAATGATGGTCTTGCTATTTTAATTAACAACCCCCATATCTTGGTAAAGGGGAGCACAGTGGTGAGAGACGGGCGGGCAATTTTAGTAAACCTGACCTTTTTAGGAAAAGACTTGAATGTTCTTAATGTATATGGTTTTACTGGGAAAGAACAGAGGTATGAACTTTTAGAGGACCTGCAGCCCCACATGCTAGGTAGGGCTCCCCTAGTGGTGGCAGGGGATTTTAATTGTGTTTTATCTAAAAAAGACAGGAAGAGGGTAGGGGAGGATTTTAAAGTAGACAAAACATCGGTTTTATTGCAAAATTTAGTCAAGGATTTTAAATTAGTGGACTGTTTTAGAACACTGCATCAAAGAGAGGAGGGCTACACCTGGTTTAGTGGTGATGGTACCAGAGCCTCTCGAATTGACTATGTTTTTACAAGGGACTTCCCGCCAACCGATGCAAGATTGAACCCCCTCTTTTTCTCTGATCACATGATGCTATCTTGCACCCTTTCATTTCCCAAGGGTGTGACCATAGGAGGAGGGCTGTGGAAGCTGAACTGCTCCCTATTAGAAGATGAAGTCGCTAGAGAGTATAGGGAGCAGTTCAGCCAATGGCAGACCCTCCAAGACTTTTATGAGACACGAGCACAGTGGTGGGAGATGGTAAAGGACCGGACAAGACAGTTTTTTAGGAAGATAGGGAGGGAAAATAAGAATAAGGAAAAGCGACGCATGATGGGGCTGCAAAAAAGACTGCAGAAATATTTTAATCTTTTAAACAGCGGATTGGATTTTACAGAAGAGATTAAAGAAGTTAAGAAAGAAATGTCAGTGTTGTCGGAAGCCCAGAGTAGAGGTGTGATTTTAAGATGTAAGGAACGAGAAATAGAAGGAGAGAAATGCACCAGATACTTTTTTAAGAAAATTTTAACACAGGGTGGGTCTTTTACAACTTTAAAGAATTTTAGTGGGAGGGAAGTAAACAGCACAGAAGAGATTTTAAGGGAAACTGAAAACTTTTATCAAAATTTATATAGTTCAAAAGAGGTCCACGATAGTGTTTTAAAGGAGGTTTTAACCTTTTTAGATAAAAAGGTAAATAATCCAGATGTGCTTTTATCCCAGGATTTTACACTTTTAGAAATACAAAAAGCTTTAAAAGGTTTTAAAAAGGGGAAGTCACCCGGCATGGATGGACTTCCCCTTGAGTTTTACCTGATTTTCTGGGACATTTTAGCACACGACCTATTGACAGTTTTTAAAGAACTTGAGACTCTCGACAGCCTTCCCGACAGCTAGTAGGGACAGTTAAACTGGTACACAAAAAAGGAGACAAGACTGACATGAAAAACTGGCGACCAATTACACTTTTAAACTTTGATTGTAAACTTTTTAGTAAGATTTTAGCGACACGGATGTCGACTGTTTTAGAGGATGTGATCCACCCGGATCAAGCTTGCGCTGTGCCCGGAAGAAAGATAACAGACAGCCTAGTGCTGATTAGAGACACCATCTGTTATGCGAGAGACAGAAATATTCGGCTAATAGTCCTAAATTTAGACTTTGAAAAAGCATTTGGCCGAGTCTCGCACCAGTACCTTTTTCAAGTACTGCAAAAAATGGGGTTTCCAGAGAGGTTTATAGCCTGGGTGGGACTGCTGTATGAAGGCATAGTCAGCAAAATCCTTGTAAATGGGCATCTTTCCAAGGCTGTGAATATCCACAGTGGTGTCCGTCAGGGGTGTCCTTTATCTCCTCTTCTGTACGTGGCTTGTATTGAGCCACTGGCACAGATCTTGAGAAGGGACAAATGGATCAAAGGACTTCACGTTCCTGGGACGGGCGGACTGACAGCCACTTGTGTTTTATATATGGACGACGTGACCCTTTTAGCCACGGACGTTTTATCAGTACGAAGAGCAATGGACTTGACTGACTGGTACGGTCGGGCCTCGGGGGCTAAGCTCAACCGAAGCAAATCCGAGGCCCAGCTCTTCGGGCCGTGGGAGGGAGCGGACATAGGTGGACTGGACGTGACTTTTAAAGAGACCGATTTTAGAATTTTAGGGGTGAAATTCGACAGAGAGGGAGGTGGAAGGGAAAACTGGACTGACTTGCTAGGGAAAGTTAAGCAAAGACTGGGGTTCTGGGGACTAAGACAGATGACTTTTGAAGGCAAGGTTTTAATTTTTAAATCGGTGATTTTACCCCTGATTTTACTTGTCTGTTCTGTTTTTAGTCCACCCCGGAGATTCTTGGCACAGCTGGAGAGGGCGGTGTTTTACTTCCTGTGGGGGTCCAAGTGGGAGCGCCTAAAGCGAGAAGTCGTGAAGAGAAAACCGGAGAATGGAGGAAAAGGCCTCCCAGACCCCCACCTGTTTTTAGGCAGCCGCTTCACCGCCCTCCACATAAAGTATGCTGTGACCCCATCCAAAGATAACAAGACGGCAGCCATGACACGGTTTTGGATGGGGTCTTATTTAAGAACCCTAAAGATTTTACCCGTTGACCTGAAAACACCAGTGTCTTTTAATTTGTCAAAAGAGTATTGTTTTATCAAAAAGTTTTTAAAGAGATACCTTTTAGAAAAAGCAGAAGTCACCATTTTAACTAACCACAAGCATCTCGTCTCTCTTGTGCAGGATCGGGAACCGGTGAGTCCAATTCCAGGCCTCACACTAGGTGAGGCCAAACAAGTTTGGAGGAACGCTTCTCACCCCGCTCTCCAGAACCGGCATAAAGACCTATCGTGGATGGTGGCTCATGAGATCCTCCTGGTCAGAGCGGTTATGCACTCCAGAGGCATGGCCAAAAACGCGATCTGCCCTCGGTCCGGGTGCAATTCCCCGGAGACCGTCCGACATCTGCTCTGGGAGTGCGGCGCCGCGCGGGCCCTGTGGGCCAAGACCGGCCCCCTGTTTTTCCCGTGCCTACCAGCGGGTGGGGCCCAGTTAGGGTACCAGCTCGCCATCCTTGGGGTGGGCCGGGGCTTGAAGGACTTAACAGCACAGGAATTTACCTCGCTCTGGCTCACCCTCAACGTCATCAAGGATGCCATCTGGGCCACCAGAAACCTGCTGGTGGGGAAGCGCGTTACGGTACCCCTCCATGCATGCGAGCTAAAGGTAACAACAATGCTGCAGGGGTACCGGACGGCGATATTCGGACGAGGACCGCTCCTGGCTGCCCGTAGATGCACCCTCACCACTCTGGCTACGGGAACAGCGGGCCAGCGGGCCGGAGGAGAGGGGATCTCCGCTGAGCCCATAAGGCAACAACATCTCACGCGCCTGTTCTGGAGAGCGGGGTGAAGACAGATTGATAAGGACTCACCCCCGGTCTTGCACAACAGATGACTTTTAAAGTCTTTTAACTGGTATATTTTATTGTGTTTTAGAACTGGACTTGGTTTTTATTACAAAAAATGAGATGCTTGTTTTAAATTGCCTTTTACTTTTGAGATACTCACACCTTTTAACACACATACACACAAAATGGACATTTTAACAAGACACACAATGGTTTTAATTGGTTGTTTTTAGCAAAATTGTATTTTTCTTTTAAACCATGTGTATTTGTTCCTGCTTGTTTGTTTCTTTTAAATGTGTGTTGAAAAAATGAAAAGAAATGTGTGAAAAATGTTCAAAATGAAAATGGTGACAATAAATTTTTTCTCAAAAGAAAAAAATCTGTGGACTTGTTGATGTAGCGATAGTTATGAGTTGTTGCACTTATGCTGTTGTTAGAGGATGGTTAACTGCAAAAAAAAGTTTCACAGAGAATGTTTCACAATTATAATCCAGACAATACCTGTAAAGTAACAAAAAAAACTAAGAAAAAAATAGGATGTTGTACCTTAATTTTACAGTTTTTGTTTGGCAGCTGCTTCTGCCATTCATTGACTGTTTTTTTTTAAATGTTCTTTAACCGTTATTTCCATTAATGGTAAACGTTTGGCACCCTGTGCTGCCAAGCATTTCACTGTTTTTTTACATTTAATTTTTTTACAGTGTAGCCCAGTCAGGTGTGCCGTGGAAAATTATCCAAACTTCATATCTCTATTATAATTCATTATTATTATTTTAAATCAGAGGGTTTTAAAAATGATTAACCAATGATAAGCATTAAAAAGAGCTTGTCAGTAAAACCTCGTAATGCCATTGGATCATCTCTCAGCGAAACCTTGTAACTTCACCCCGCCTCAGATTTACGCGCCGCGCACAGCCTGGAGACAGATCTCCGCTTTTTCGCAATGAAAGGGTGAATAAATAATTGATGTTTGAATAGTACAGCGTTTTCTTTACTCAATCACTATGTCTGTAAAGGCTAATGTTTTTGTGTGCTTGAAGAGCGGAGAAGTTATTTGCCGTCTATCCAATATACTTTTGTACGTTTTAAATATCCTGTGCATAAGCGCTTAATTTGAGATTTTGACCAAGTGTATTGGTCACCAAAACTAAACGCCCATATAGCTACAATAAACGTTATATAACCTGTAAAAGTTGATGTAAGCATATATTGCGATGCACTTGCTGCCTCAGATAACAGTTACAGCCGTTCTAATGACACTCCATCTCCGTCATTCGCTGGTCAAAAACTTTAACTCCATTTGAACTTGAATTTCATATAATGTTAAGTGCATTAAGTGTACACTGATCAGTAAAGTCTGATACAATACCAACGATGACTACGTAGTGTTGTTTAATTATTGAATTTTTTCCCCTTCTATTTTTTATATATCAATATATAATATATATATATCAATATATCAGAATTTATTAAGAGACCAAAATACCAAATGTATGAATTGGATTTACAAGCAGTATGTACAGCTACAATACTTCTTTGTTAATGTTTACATAGGCTAGGTGGAAAAAGGGTCCTAAGGTTGTTTTAAAAGTTCAAATTTTTCAGAATAGACTAAGAGACCAAAATAAACCAGCTTTATGCATTTTGTTTGTTATTTGTGAATATTGTGCATCTAACATAATACATAATCTGCACGTTTAATAAACTCCAGCTGGTTCAAAATCGCATGCGATTAATCGTGCAGCCCTATTGGGGACATTTAATTTCCAGTGATATCGTCGAATTGATTACACAAATACTATTAGAACTGAACTGAGCTGGATGATGACATCACTGAATTCAATAATGAAATACCTTTAAATGAAAATTGAGTGTTTACTATTGTCCTTCTGCACTACCGACACACTATTTTCCTATTTGATACTGTAAAGCTGCTTTGACACAATCTGTATTGTTAAAAGCACTATATAAATAAAGGTGACTTCACTTGAGTTAATTCGGTAAATGTGATATAATTTAAAAGAAAAAAAAAATCGCAAATTTGTCACAAATTTATGGAAATTACCACCACAAAATCAGTCATTTTGATCGCAAAAATCACACAAAAAAATCGTGAAATCCTGGAGGGACTGGTTTAATAGCCTATAAGTGAGTTGCTTTTTTTCCATTAAAGTAATAATGGACCACAAACCGAGCGTTTGTTTTAATGGAAAAGTTTGTTTTAACGCGGATGTAATCAGTCTTAGTCATTTTGTTAATAAAGGTTTAGCGAGTTTTAATGAACCAAAAACTAAGCATTTCTTTTTCAGTAAGGGGAAAATCCATAGGTCTTTCATTTATTTGTGTTACAACTGGGGTAGCTAGCCTATAGGCCATGTCTTATTTGTTTTGAACGTCATCGACATCTTTTCTTGTTAAATGTGCGAGTGTACTTGTATTTTGGAACAGTAACACTGGTGTTAATTAATATTTGAACAAGTAATTTTCTTTTCAAAGTAACCACCCCAAAAAAAAAAAAAAAAAATTGTGCATGCCCCCTCACTTTGTGCGCTCTGGTGCCGACCCTAATAGAGGCATTTACATTTTGATATACTAAAAACAGACTTTAGTCACATGAATGACCATAAACAATGAATTAACGAAATGTACTGTATCCTAACTGCATGAGCTTAATTAGTCTTATCATTATTTTTTACCAAAAATATCTGGGGGACCCCCTACGTCTATTTCTTTTTTTTCTTTTTTTTTTAATCTGTGCTTCTCATCCGTTCTGCACTGTCTATGGGTAGCGCAGCGTCACCATACAGATTTAAGAACACGCACAGCTAAATAAAACAGGCTGGGTGCTGATTAAAATTTCTGAAATAAATATTTCTGCGAAAGGCGTTAGGTTGCCCAGAAGAAATCCTGATCTAGGACCTGCCCCGCACAGCAGCAGAGGACTATTATTTTGGTGAACGAACTGAGGATGACGTCACGGGCTCAGATTTGGTTGGCCAATCGGCGGAAAGGGGCATGTCATGACCGCCCACAAGGGGAAAACACATTTTGAAGTCGTTTATTCGTTTTCTACCCGTGAACCAAAAAAACGAAAATCGAGCCAAAATCTTGTTTTTTCGTTTTTTTGAACAAATGAAAAAACGAAAAAATGGCCGTTTTCTCGTTTCTGCTTATTTAATTTCAAATTGAAAAACGAACTATCAAAACGTACACGGACCCGAGAGGAGAACGTACAAGTAAGCAATACTGGCGAGTTGGGCATGTTCCCTCCAAACTCTGCTCAGTCCTGTCCCACCTACTAAAGGTTCGTGCCCATTATGCAAAAAGGACCCTTGCCTGTAAATCTCCCATTCGCTTGACCGATGCGCAGTAGCAGAGTGGTTTTCAGCGACAGGGGTCGAAGGTCAATAGACTGTAGCGGCTCAAAGGGAGGGCTCTTCAGAGCCCTCAGAACAGTTGGCAGATCCCAAGTAGGGACGGTGAGGGGGCGAGGCGGGTACAGCCTCCTGGACCCCTTCAAAAAACGAACAACTAAGTTGATCCTGCCCACCGACTGGCCGGCTGTAGGAGTGTGAGAGGCTGCTATAGCTGCTACATAGACCTTGAGCATGGAAGGGGAACGGCCCTTATCCAACAGCTCTTGCAGGAAGGACAATATCAACAATATGCCACAGGAGGTTGGGTCTTTGTGCACCAGGCAGAGAAGACAGACCATTTGAGGGCATAGAGGCGTCTCGTAGACAGGGCTCTAGCCTAAGAGATAGTATTTAAAACACTCTCGGGGAGGTCCGCAGGCTCCCATCGAGAGGCCAAAGGTGCAGAGCCCACAGCTCAAGCTGGGGTTTCCACATTGTTCTGCTCGCCTGAGAGAGGAGGTCCCGTCTCAGGGGAATGAGCCACGGGGCTGCAAGAACCAAGAACCAATGTCGGTTCCCCCAGAGCGGGGCCACTAAGAGAACTTTGTGTTTGTGTTCCCTGATTCACCTGATGACCTGCAGGATCAGGGCGGTCAGGGGAAAAGCATAAAGAAGAATAAATCTGAGAATCCTATGGTGAAGTGGAAGTGGAAAATTATATAGCCAGATAGGCCCACCCATTCTCAGAGGCGGACAATCCAGGGGTCAGAAAGTAAAAGTCCTGCCATATTTTTGTTCCACCCATGAACTCAGCAGCTGATTTCACCAGAGGAGGAACCAAGTCATTCCTTTCAAGTCGCAAGCAAGTCTCAAGTCCTCAAAGAGTTAAAATTAATGAGATAATTAAGTGTCTAATTAAATGTTGATTGTGCATTAGTGATGAACACCTGCTGTTATTGAGAATTACAGAGGATCAGATGTTGATGTTTTATTGGTTAAAATGATGCCACCATCATGGAGATCAGTGTTTGCTTTAGTTGTGCTCTTGACCCTTGACTCCTGTGTTAGATCTCTCTTTGCAACAATGCATGTGGTGTTGTAAAGCAGAGAGATCAGGGCTGCACAATGAATAACCATGCTTTTGTAGCTAAACTGATTTTTTGTTTTATATTTATTTGTATGTTTAGATTTTGAAAAAGTCTGTTCTGTGGAGTTACAGCACGTAAGGAACATGTTGTTTTAATAATTATAATGAATTCATTTAACATCTACTGTATGTAATGCATATAAATACTTGAACTTTTCTGCTATTTAGATGCACACAGACATCACGAACCAGCATATGAATCTCAACAATGGTGACAACCAACAAAATTCTTCATGCTGCAATGTATGCTGGGTAAGATCCGTCTTTTTTTCCCCTTCTTCCAAATCAGATTATAATACTGTTTCAGCTATTAAAATAGTTCAGTTTTGTATGTAATGGCAAAGTGATTATATTTCATTTTTTATTAAGTTAATTTAGAAAAACTTTTGGAGCATTTTTTTAATTCGTTAAATACGTTTTTTCTTTTTTGAAGTAACGACCAAGCGGCCAGCGGCAGACCGGCAGGCTGATCATAGCCTATGTTTGATCAACTTAGCCTTCTCAAATCATCACAACTTGCCTAAAATAAAATCTATAGATATAGCATACTGAAACAGTTCAAGCATATAACAATGTTTAAACGTTAAACCTACACTGTAAAAAATGATTCACTATATTTACTCAATAAAATTGAGTAATCCACTATATTTACTCAATAAAATTGAGGTAACAATTTGCACTCACTTTGTTTGAATAGATTCTATCCTATATACTGAGTAAAGAGTACCTAAATTTTACAGCTATGACAAACTAAAAGAAATTAGGTAATGTCTACCTAATATTTTTCATTAAATTACATAACTAATTACTTATAAAAATTGAGTAACATTAACTCTATTGTTAGTAGGCAACAGTTCATCACTGTAAAACCCTGATTTTTGCATTGCAGCATGATTTTTATTTTCTTTTATTGGTCACCATTGTTGAGGTTCACAAGCTGATTCTTGATGTCTGTGTGAGTCCAGTTGTTGCCATAGATTGAAACTTTTTGTGGATAGACTGTAAGATCTTCTGTAGATGTCTGACTGAAATAAGTTCAGATCAGTCATAATTGTTAGTTTTAAAAACTTAAATGTTTTAAGGCAATCGGTTTACTCAAACGGTTTGTTACTCTAACTTGTTTGGTTTTACAGTGATTAACTGTTGCTTACTAACAATAGATTTACTGTTACTCAATTTTTATAAGTAATTAGTTATGTAATTTAATGAAAAATATTAGGTAGACATTACCTAATTTATTTTAGTTTGTCATAGCTGTAAAATTTAGGTACTCTTTATTCAGTATATAGGATAGAATCTACTCAAACAAAGTAAGTGCAAATTGTTACCTCAATTTTATTGAGTAAATATAGTGGATCACTTTTTACAGTGAGATAAAGGTGTGCTGCATCCAATAGTTTGTGCGGAGAGTCGAAGCTAAAGCGCAGGACATGGAGGCATCAGCGCAATCAATTGCATTATTTTCTATGGAAACACCTTAAAATACGCCATAATTTTTGCTCATGAAGGTAAGAGTAATACATCATTCGGAACTGTAAAGGGTCTACTTTTATTTGTGTGCACTCACAATATCAACAAAACGTCGTGCTTTTAAGAAAACAATGATGCGCTTTCTACCGTCTTGTCTTGAACAGGAGCACTTCACAAAAATGAACCGAAAGTCAGCGAATACATGCCTCACAGACATGATAAATATATCTATAGAAAGGTTTAAAAATACTATTTAACGAAATAAATCAAATCGATAACAAACCCTTAGAATCGTCCTAACTCCCCCCCCTCCCCCTGAAAAGGCTTCAGTTATCGGAGAAAAAGGAATTTTCCCCATAGCGTCCTAGCAGACGCACTACGAGTGAAGTATCGATAGGGAACTAATGAACAAGTGATGAACAAGTGTGTGAAATCAATGAAAAGTCATGACAACCAATGAAGCACGGGAAACAAAGACAAACAAACTAGAAGTCAATGAAACTGAAACCAAAACTACATGTGATAGTTACATTTTAAATACAGTTATATTGCAGAAGATACATTTCAAACTAGGTTATTCCTCTCAAATTAGAATCAGTCTAATTATAAAGAGCTTTTTTTAGCCTTCCGTGGAATGAAACATGTTCACAGATAGGCTACAGTTATTGTCACACTGTTTGTAAAGACAAAATCATCATTCATGTGTTTTAATACAAAAATAAAAGCTATATGACAATACAGATTCACTTTGAATTTGACACATCAGCTGTTCCTTTATTTTAATAGTTTATTTACAAAGGTAAATACACTGCACCTGTAAAACCTGTAACACTCCATTCTGAAAGTATACTGTATTTTTCCAGATGGGCATTTAAAGTAATATAAAAAAATTATATTCTAACCGCAAACAAAATTATAAGCGTGCAAGATTAATACATGTATTAACATTATTTTATATTTGACACAAGGCTCATTTAAAAACTAAACTTAAACTGTAAAGTGTAAAGTCATGTTATTTTCCTTCACCATGCACACATGAAACAGCCCAGTCAACAATTTGATCTCACAGTAATCTCACCATGATCTCACAGGATACTCGTGATGAGGTCACAATGTGAGGTAACAGTGAGCTAAAAGTGTAACCTCACAGCGCCCTCACTGTGTGCTCATACTAATGTGAGGTCAAAGTGCACTCACTGTACAGAGACTAGGTACCCAGCATGCATTGCAGCATGAAGCTTTTGATTGTCACCTTTGTTGAGATTCATACATTGATTCTTGATGTCTCTCTTTGTGTTTAAATGACACAATATTTCAAAATGTTAGTGTCTTATCATGCTTTTAAAATTCTTCATAAATGATTATGATCACAGAGCTGTTATAAAAATGAGGTTTATAACTCCTCATGAAGACTGCATACTGAATCTAGGTGATGGTTGCACTGTTATCATCAGTAACAAACCAATATCATCTGGTTGCAGTCTCTTTTTGGTGTTACTTGCCATAACAAATGTGCTTTACAAACACAGTTACAGCAGCCCCCCCAAAAAATATAAAGTCAAGGGTCAAGAGCCCAACTAAAGCAAACACTACTCACCACGATGGTAACGTCAAACAAAACAATAAAACATTATCATCTAAATCTCTGTTAATTCAAAATGAGCTCACATGTAAGTATCACCGTATGAGAATGGTGTGATGTCACTGTGATCATCGCATGATCTCACGCGTTGACTGGGAGTTTTCAGGAAGGTTTTTCAATTTGCCAGCATTTAGCAGAACATTTTGTGGATTCTCTGTAAAAATATGCTTTTCTCTCACCACCAATTGTGTTTAAAAAATATGTATATATTCTGTATTTACAACTGTAATATCAAAAGTCTTTACAGTTAGGAGATGAAACTACAGTTAACATCTAAAACATTGATTTTACTGTAAGAATGACATCATCTGTATAATAATGGCACTTTAGCAGTACTTTTTTACTTCCTGAACATGATGATGTAGTTCTCAGTGTTTTTTGCGTCCAGAGTAAAGACATCTGAAGAACTTCCTGTACTGCTGCCTGACCTGGATAAGAATGAGACAAGAGGAGCTGAGTGGCTTCATGATATCTATTTAACCTCTGAAACTCATGAACCACAATGGAGTTTGATTTTAATAAACAGGTCAGAAACTACTGTACTGCCACTGGAGATTAAATAGTTTATTTACAGAGTAGGATGGAAAAAAGTCTGACCTCATTATTGAGGACACAGTAGATCAGGAAGATGAAGGTTCCCTGCTGGGAGTTCAAGATCAGGAAGAGGATCTCCAGGACCTTACTGCTATTAGTGAAGAAACCCAGAATCCAGGAGCAACCAAGAACCACAAACTGAGCCAGTGTTTTAAACACCATAATCCTGCAGAGAAACAGAGAAAGAAAGTTAATGTCTTCATTGACTATATGTTCTTTATTTATACAGTGTTTTGATTATAATGTTTGTTACTTGGTTTGTTTCATCTGTGAAACCTCAGCATTCAGTTTTTTAAAAGTTGAGTTCAGAGTGATAACGATCTTGATGAAGAGAATTGTGTTTAACTGCAAAAAAAGAAAAAATTATCAAATTCATTTTTTGACCTCAACAGCCCATGTGAAAACATTTTATATTCAGAACTTACTGCTAATATGACACAAACAGGGCCCAGAAAACTCCAGATAAAACCTTTATCAAGTTTAATCCAGCAACTGTTCAGAGGAAAACAAATAATAACTGAATAATCTATTAACTTAAATAATGTTATGTTCAGATGTCAGAAAATATCTTTTATCAGATAGCAGAAACCTGCCCTGAACAATTTACTTCTTTTTAAACAAATGACCTAAAAAACAACATCAACTCACTGTTCGCTACCGTAGCCGTCAGGAACCAGACCGACAGACACACACACCACAAACAGAGAAACTACATATCCAATCACACACAGGAATCCACTGCTAAGCACCTCCCTCTTTTTGGAGCTGATCTGTGTTAGGTTCTTCACACAGATGAAGAGCAGCACAGCTTCAATGAACATCCACACAAAGCCGGACAGAAAGAGGAAGTGCAGAAGGCCTGAGATCACGGCACACAACTCCTGGAGACCATGAGAGACAGTTATGATGATTCTCAGTGAGGCTGTGCTAAGCTGTAGGGCTCCTTCATCATTCTCACCTTCTGAGGCCGTATGAGGCTCAGGAACTGCTGTGTGAGCAGGAACAGAAGGTGAGCCAGCAGAAGACTGATGCAGATGTTGATTCGAGCCACATTATTCACTCCAGGACTCCACTGACAAAGGGCAAAAGTCAACAGGGCCAAAGTGAAGAACATCAGCCCCACGATCACACACACCAAATTCAACAGCTCCAGCAGTGGGTCGCGCTGAGAAAACATGTCAGAGAACATGAGTGCCACATCTGTGGTGCTCTTCAGTGTTTACTAGAAATGTTCTGTACCTCTGGTGGGCGGCTGGTTTGCATGATGAGAGCGAATGTTGACAGATGAACACAGGAACACACAGTGTAGCTGCTATTGGTCTTTAAAACAGAACAACCATCTACAATCCACTCGCTGATATTCCAGTACACACAGGACAGAGAACCGCTGGGATTAAACTCCTGCAAGAAGAAGAACAAAGCAGGAAATATTAGAACATTTAACATGTTCAGATGTTTTCAGATGTTCATCAGTGCTCAGGGTGTACCAAAACACATTTCAGTCTCTCACTCTGATGTGTCTGAAGGTGAAGTTGACTGGTTTGGTGAGTTTAGTGTTGGTGGTTTTGGGAAGAGTAGCTGAGATCACAGTGGACATCATGGTTTTAATCGTGTTGTTTGGTGTGTTGAAGAAGTCTGGCTTCAGCAGATTCAGCATCATCGTGTAGCTCATGAAAGCCACATTAGCTGATCCTGAGTTACAGGCCAACATGAGACAAAAGGTAGTGAAAGAAAATCACATCAGTTTTCAAAGTAACTAACGTCATTCAGACAAAAATTAAACATTGGGCATTCACAACGGCAAATTGAAGTTCTCAAAAAGCAAATGTTAATGTGTGTATTTTCATATGCAGTCAGAACACATTCATGCTTCTCACACACCTGAAGGATTGCTCTTGGCAATCTCAAAAATGTTAATCTTCATATCAGCCTTTTCCGTACTGACTGAAGGAATTATTTTTTCAGATGCGTTTGGTCCAACTGCAAGAACTCTCACTTCTAAGAGAAACAAACAAATATGGGACTTTGTTCATTTTTATTGCAGTTTTCCTGTAAACTGCGATACTTTTCCAAATGTTTATGAGATATATGCATTATATATAAATATATATGTTCAAAATTTTTAGGTAAGTGACATATTAGTAGGATTTTGGTCAAATAAGAATTTTAGTTTTTCAAAGAAAGTGTATGTTTGCTTTTCTCAAATCTTTTTAGATAACTGGTTTCAATCTCAGACAGGTTTGTTAAATAATTTGCCAGGTATAGTTCACACAAAAATGTTGTACATTGTTAAGCAAGTCAGTTCTCGTGTAATTTGGGGAGGAAGAAATATCTTTCTGAAGATAAAAAGCATGAAATATTGCAATGTCTTGCAAAATACATGAAAACAACAGTTTTTTTGCAAAAACTGAACAGAGATTATTGAACATGATCTGGATAGAACAGCTATTGTTACAAAGCACATACCAGCTGTTTACTGCAAAATCAACACTAGTCAACAAAATTTAGATATAGTGACCACTTACTGCTTTTTATTAAGTGAACACAAAAGTAACATTTTATATCAGTGAAATATAAAACATGAAATTACACAGAAAGTGCAATCTTTCTACAAAAAGTTGCGATCCGAGCCACTGAATTTTGAGTATCTATCGATACCGAGTCCCTATCCGATACTTGTATATTCCTAGTGTTTGATGCACAATTCATGTACATTAAAGTTATTTAAATCAATCCAATGTATACAGAGTTGTGCAGAGAGTAAAAGTAATATGTGTGTGTGTGTGTATACATGTATACACTCTCTATTTGCACACACTGTATAAAGAAATCGGTAGGATATGGGACTACTGTTTTAAACTTCTTGTATTTTTATACAATAAGAAGAAAAATTACAACATAAAGGTAAAAAAGTGGCAATATGGTTAGAAAGCATGAAGCTCACGCTGTAAGAATGCCAGTCTGTCAAATCAGAAGCAAGACGCAACCCATAGTAACATAGTCTGAAAGCAACCCATAGTTTCAGATAGTCTGAAAGCAGATAAAAGTAAACGATAAATAAATGAGTGATCGTTACAAAAGTGCACATCAAATTCACACACACACATTTCTTCTTGCTTTGCTTTTAATGGCAACTGAATGTGCACATTTGAGCGACTTCTTTTCCTTTTAATGGCGGCTGGAAAATCTACTGAAAGGCAAATACTGCCACCTACTGCACATCACCGGCATGACAGCTGGCATAAAATGAGAATTGGGTTTAGGAGAGCTGATACCAATCAGTTAAAAAAATAATACTTGATCGGCCCCAGTCCCCATCCTTGAGATTAGCTCGGGACATCCCTAGTTGTAACAACAAAGCGAGTTCTTTGAAGATGCTTATACTGTCTTTATAAGCTAAACTTTGAACAGTATCACAATATACACAATATTCACTCATTTTATATCATCGGTAAAGATTACGCTAATATTTGATGTTTCACACAGAACATTTTCAAAAACAAAGGGTTCTTTATTGGCATCAAAACTTTCTAAATCCATTGAAGCTGCTCTCCCCCCACTAACCATCATGAACAGCACTGTGGCTGCAGTGGAGTCATTCAAGTTCCTAGGAACCACCATCTCCCAAGACGTGAAGTGGGACACTCACATTGACTGAAAATCTTTGACTTCGTTTTTAATATACTGCAGGTTTTGCAACTGTTTTCTTCACTTTCATTCACTGATCTGTACTTACAAATGCGCTTCCAGAGTTTTCATTTAAGATTCTGAAGAGACAAATCTCTTGTGGGGGTGGGGCTCATTGGCTACTGAGTTTTTGATTGACAGCTTTTTGACCTGGAAGCGAAGGCGTCAGTATTGTTGCAACAGTGTGGATATGAGCTTCTGTTAGCGGCTTCCTATTTCATTTTAATGATATAAAATGATATATAAAGATTTTTTTTTATTATTATTATTTTATCAGTATTGTTCTGCTGCTACACTACATTGTTGATTTAGTCCAATCATTACAGGACCTGGTTATCTACACACAGTTACAGTCTTCAATTATGTCATATTTGCTTCGATTAGTTCATATTTCCCCCCAGCACATAGAGTAATGTACAGTACTAAATTTACTGTATCTGACAATGATCAATGCTATTTTACAAGCGCGCTGTCAATCACTGCGCTATCAACTTTGGCAATGTAAAGCCTTTTTACCATGCTTTTTCTGTGTCCAGATTTGACTGTAATAATAATGCAAAAATAGTCACTTCAGATGAACATTTCAAGGGGAAAAACAAACAAACAAACTTTGACAAAAAGTAGTCTTTAATAATGCCTAAATATAAATGCAAAACCTAATACGTACAAATAATTATGACTGAAAACAGTTTCCGGCAACTAGGCTATACACAGTTGATTACATAGGCCTATACAGCCATCTAATGGTTACGCAGCAGTATTACAGATGATTAATGGTACGTAATTTTGAGGTATTTTAGTACTAAGTTAATACTAATATATATTAAATAATTATATTGTGTATTTATTTGTTTGAAATATTTTAAGTTTGAAATGTGTCATGGGAGTTCAAAGCAGTTTGTATTGTTAGACTATAATACATGTCCTTTCTCAATTTCCAGGGAGCGGAGCAACTTTTCCATAAACTTCTGATACTGACCCAGAGGATGTAGTGATGTACCAGAGATCCATTGCCCTCATCAGACAAGAATCTTATTTTGTTCAGACACATCACCTTTGAATGACTGGGATCTTGATCTTCAACTGATATTATGCAAATATTTTCATTTCTTTGGAGCTCTAGATTAAAACAAACGCAGTTCACAAGTACACAAGAGGTTGCACTTTATTCTTATTAGTCTATGCTGATCTTGGATTAGCATACCAACAGCAAATGATTGTTAAGGGGATAGTTCATCAAAAAATAAAAATTCTCTCATCTTTTACTCACCCTCATGCTGTCTCAAATGCATATTACTGTACTGGTAAACACAAGTTAAGATTTTTAGGCAAATAATTCACCTCTTCCATTGGTTTATAACACGGCAAATCTTATTGGTGTAGACCCGAGCATGCGCATTCCTTTGTGTACCATTTTGTAATTGATTTGGCCACATTACAGAAATAGTATGTGCTAACTCTAGAATCATAGGCCTGTCTTAATTATTATCTGTTTAGTAACCATGGTAATTTTAGTCAGATGAAGTCGTTTACAAATAAACTCTTGATGAAAGCACCTCCGGGTTCTTCAGGCTGCAGCGCTTCATTCATAATTCCTTGAGGATCAGCAGGCCGCGGATCAGCACTAAACTGGGATTTTATTCCAAATGATGATAATTTACTGTATTTTAGAGATGGACAAACACGAACATAAGCGGCTGATTTTACGTTTTAAAGCACAACAGTTTTTTTTGTTGTTTAAAGAGATGAGTTATAGCCTACGTTGCTCAATGTGTCACAAACTTGTAGGTTAAAAGTGCTAATAAAATTTTTCATGGCAAGCTCAATGTTTTCTTGTTTATATCTTAATAAAATATTTGAGCCTGTATTGATTCTCTTACAGTTTTTAAAGGTTCCTATCTTATAGTAAATATGTGTCCATGACATCAGATATTAAAAATCCAATTATTTATATATCCACACCCTCATTGTGTGTGTGTGTTATAATCTGTGTACGGGATGAATTTATATTCATTTATTAACACTCTATCGTTGTAGCCATATAGATCTGCATAACTATCGAATAATAAATCACTGAGAGCTGTAAAACTGTGCAATAGATACGTGAGCACTTTTAAAAGTAAAAGAGACCTTCTCTGTGATTATATATTTTTTTTATTTATTAAAGATTATAATAACTATCTAAAATCAGTAGGTGTAATATAGTACAGTGATTCCTGGTTCTTTTTAAAGGATTGAGCAACAAAACTAGTACCGGTAATTTAATTTGTGCATATAGTCAATATAAAAGTATAAATAAAAATGTTGCAGAGAAAATTTACATTTATTGCTTAAATACGCACTAAAGCACATTAATAATAATATTTGCTGTAGGTCAGATTTAATAACAGCTGTTTTAGTAAACAAAAACATTTAAAATAGGCCTATATGCAAAAAAAAAAAAGAAAAGAAAAAAAGGGGGTTTCTTTCAGCAAGGTTTTTATTCCCATTATCCAAACATAAAACCCCAGTTCACGCTGATGGACTATTTGGTATTATTGCCTTATTTGTCACCGCAGTTGTTATTTAAAATAAAACCATTTGCGGGTTTGTCCTATGTCTTACTGAATTACAGTGAATTATCATAATATCCTAAATTATTGCTTATCCACCGATCCTAAAATTAAGAATATAGGCTACATATAAATATACATTATACAAAACAGCTGAATCTCAAACAGTGGATAATTTTTATCAACATCACCCAGCTAAAACTGCTCAATGTTTAAGTATGTCTGCTTCGTGTACAGTGAAAAGTGCAATAATATGACTTCATTTAACGTGCAACGCACCTGTTGAGATTGAGGACCACTATTTACATTCATCACACAGAAACATAATTAATATTTCTCATAGGTGAGGCTATTTATAGCAGGTATGACTATATCATGGCCACGAATTAAGAATTTGTTCCCCAGACTGAATTCGTGAGCCGCTCATATTACACAGCTCTGTTCTGCCCGAAGTACTCGGAGATGCCGCCACCAAGAGTTTGATATGAACTTAATCTAATTCGTCATAAGTTAAAAATAAAAAAAACACATTTGCTAATTGATTCCAACTAAAATCGCTGTTGTTAGCACTTAATATTTCTGTAGTACAGCCAAACAGCATAGATCATTCATAAAAATGTATATAAAAGAATGCTCATGCGCAAATGTGTCGCCCCGCCCCATCGTCCAGGGTGCACTCTGGAGCAACTCGAATGGCGAACGAAATGAAAACTCTGGAAGCGCATTTGTAAGTACAGATCAGCGAACGAAAGAGAAGAACAGTTGCAAAACCTGCAGTATATTAAAAACGAAGTCAAAGATTTTCCCTGAATTTTTTTTTTTTAGTTTCAAAGACATTTTATTCAGTTTCAATTTATATTTTCAAAAGTTTCTTGAAAAATGACATTCATTTTAATTGGCACAAATCTGATTCCATTCAAAAGCGGCACCTAGTGGCAAATAATGTATTTGCATTTTCATTCAGACCAACACGAAAATCAAGTTTTCCCAGGTCTGCACGCACAACAAGTGGGCGGGCAATATGCTAATGTTTCATGTTGAAGTCAAGATGAAACTGCTTGGGATTCGTTTTAAAAACGACACGTTTCAATCATTCAGAGTCGACTCTTTTGAGAGAGAGAGACAATAACTTTATGGCAGCGGCTATTTGCACTAAGTCTAAATAGCGATAGAGGCTATTTACACTAAGTGAAAATAGTAATATTTTTTTGTGATATGCTATTTACACTAAGTGCAAATAGCAGGATGTTCTGCTATTTATACTACTTATTGCAAATAGTGGCAATTATCTGCACCTCAGTATTGTAATACATTATAAAACAGTATGCAATAATAACTTATTGAGTGGGCACTTTAAAAGTAACACTGAAGCAGTGTTAAAGTTAATGAGGTAATTAATAGATTCATTGAGTGATGATTGACCATTATTAACCCTTGTGTGGTGTTCATATTTTTGTTACTCAGCCAGTGTTCGTGGGTCGGTTTTTTAGATCACATTTATTAATTAAAGTGCTACAACCTTGCGCGGGAATGGCAGGGGCAGAAACACAAAACTCACACTTACACTCACAGTCCTACAGACTCTCTCTCTCTCACACACACACACACACACACACATAAACACACCAGTGTTAATTTCGTCGACAAAGACGAAAAATATTCGTCAACGAACCTTTTTTCTGTGTCTAAGACGAGACGTTGACGAGCTAAAATTAATGTCTGATGATAAAAACTATGACGAAATTAATGCCGCGTCTTCATTAACAAGACGAGACGGGACTAAAATGTTATTTGAGGACTACTGGACATTCAAAATACATCCTAAATCGAAAATGTGTGTCTCTTGTCATTGGATTACAATCAGATGAGGGGCGTATCTAGTCTCAGTATGGCAGCCGCAGTGGACGGATAGGCTATCAAAACGCAAACTAACGATCTGAAACAATAGCCTCAGCACCCCAAGGGTTAGGGATAGGGTGACCAGACGTCCCGTTTTTCCCGGGAGTCACAATTCGTTGTCGATTAATTTAAAGTTAGTGAAGGCGGGATAGGCGGAGTCGCGCTGATAGAAGCGCTCTCTCTCTCGCGCGCACGCTCCACTTCTTCAGTACAGCGCGCGATCAGCTCTCAGTACTCAGCGCTCAAATACACACACAGCAGTCCTGTGTCTATCGTGTAGAGTCAGAGTATCTCACATAAATGCAGTCAGTTATGGCTTAAGTGAGCGTAAACAGGTGGATGAAAACTGAATGTGTGTCAGTATTACATGCATGCCTTCCGTCTTAAAGGGACAGCATTCCTAATTATCCGTGTCATAAATGTTAACCAACAAAAGATGTTAAATAAATGTTTACTTAAGTAAAGCTACTGTATCTAAAAAATGAAAATGTATTCCAGTTTTTCCAAATTCAATCCTTGATTCAAATTTCTCATAAGCTTAATTCATTTGGTCTAAAGAGAGAAGAATTGATGCCTATTTTTGTTTGAATACTACATATAAAATAGCTACCAAAATAAATGTTGTTAACGGCACTTTGACTAAAAGTAAAGACTAAAAGTTGACAAAAATACAATGACTTTTCGTCGACTAAAACTAGACTAAAACTATGAAATACTCAAATGACTAAAATGTGACTAAGACTATTAAGCATTTTCGTCTCAAGACTAAGACTAAGACTAAATCAAAAATGCCTGCCAAAATTAACACTGAAACACACATACACATATTAATAGCAGTCCCAGACAGTAGGAGGACAGAGTGAAGGTACACAGGACCTAAAATTTCAACTCTTTTATTAGCCCCGGGTCCAGTGGACCCGAACATCCTGTATGTAATATAAATGTGTAGTGGGGGGTATACAGTGAGTGGTCATTGAAAATTTGTTCTGATATATGTTCTTCAGAGAAAATGAGCCAAGGCCAATGAGTCTGAGTTTGAAAAATATAATTAATAGTATCATTTTTCTTTTAATAAAAAGTGAAAATGGGTCCCACAGTCACACAGCTTATATATTTTTCCGCCAAGGTACTGATTACAAAAACGATTATTTATTTTTGTTAATTATTTTATTTCAGTTAGTTTTTCAATAACTGTTGTTAGTTTCATTTCGTTTTAGTTTTTCAAATATTTTGAAATGTTTATTTTATTTCAGTTTACAAAATTGTTTTTTCATCATTAGTTTTAGTCTTAGTTTACGCTGTAGTTTCACAGGGTTGATAATGCAAAACTTAAACAAATAAATGAAAGATGAAATTATATTAAAAAAAAAAAAAAAAAGTTATTTGAATGTAATCAAGCCAGCTCATGGTGATTGTCTCATCAGATTATCTAAAAACTGCTCCTTGTACAGCACCACATGCATTACTATAAAGAGAGAGATCTAACATAGGAGTCAAGGGTCAAGAGCCCAACTAAAGCAAACACTGATCTCCATGATGGTGACATCATTTTAACCAATAAAACATCAACATCTGATCCTCTGTAATTCTCAATAACAGCAGGTGTTCATCACTAACGCACAATCATCATTTAATTAGTCACTTAATTATCTCATTAACTTTAACTCTTTGAGGACTTGGGTTTTGACTTGCTTGTGACTTGAAAGGAATGACTTGGTTCCTCCTCTGGTGAAATCAGCTGCTGAGTTCATGGGTGGAATAAACATATGGCAGGACTTTTACCTTTTAACTTTTACTTTTACTTTTACTTTTACTCACCTCTGCTTTTAACACTCTGTAGTGTGGACACATATAGACACCCAGCAGTGTTAATTTGACACCAGGGATTTTGCTGTGTACGCATGCTTAGTGAACGAGACCCAATGTTCAATGAATGTTTTTTTAGGGAGCCAGAAATGGTGTTCTACAGCATTCCAGCAAAATTTACTTTTGTACAATCGCTTATGAAAGAAAAACATTTTAAAAAATGGAAAAGCAAAAACTTCTCGAGAAGAACTTATTTGACTATGACTCACACAGTGTGACTGATCCCGGAACATGTCATAAACACAAATACAAACAGGGCCTTTTACCTGTATTGTTGAGACTAATGTTCAGCAAGTTGTGAGTTTCTGTTGGCGTCACCAGTGCAGACACCAGGCTCTCAAAGGCGTTCAGATAACTGTTTCCATATGACACCAGTTTACTTTTATCTTCTTCTTTGACCAAACCTGAAATCTTTACCTGGCTGTCATCAACAATCTTCAAATAGTTTCCTGCCGCCTAATCAAATACCAAAAGAGAGACTTCTGTAGAATGCAAATTATTTCTATGGAAAAAGAGTAACACCAAATCTATGGGTCATTCTCAAAATACAACGACAAATCTGCCCCTTGACTTTTATAATCTTGTAAGAAAATAGTAAAGATACTACTTGTAAAAGGCATATTTTTTGTAACACAAGAATGTGAAATAGTTTACAGTTTACTCTATTATTATTATTATTATTATTAGCATCATCATTATTACCAGGGTTAACCATTAGTGCAAGGTCTAACAACTGTGGTCTAAAAAATCTAAATAAGTAATAATATAAATAATTTAGGAAAAATGACCACAGGAAAAATGCCCCTCGATTTATTTAATTTTTTTATCATTGCATATATTAGTGTTAAAATCTTGTATTTTGGTAAAAATACAAATATTTGCAGAAAAGTACTTACAAGAGTACTTAAAACTATCACAGTAAAAAAAAATAGATGTAAAAAAAAAACAGTGAAATGCTTGGCAGCACAGGGTGCCAAACGTTTACCATTAATGGAAACAATGGTTAAAGAACTTTTTTTTTTTTAAATGGTCAATGAACGGCAGAAGCAGCTGCCAAAGAAAAACTGGAATTTTAAGGTACAACATCCTATTTTTTCCTTAAACATTTCTTTTTGAAAACTTACTTTACAGGGATTGTCTGGATGATCATTGTGCAACTTTATTTTTTTTGCAATTAACCATCATCTACATTTATGCATTTAGCAGACGCTTTATCCAAAGTGATTTACATTGCATTCAAGTTACAGTTTTTACATTTTATCAGCTTTTGCTTTTCCTGGGATTCAAATCCATGCTCTACTATTTGAGCTACAGCACACATACAAAGACTGATAACTAAGACTGCATCAGCACCTCCACAGTTACTGCTTTTAAATAAAGTGACATACAGCATAACAACAATGTTTCTTGGTCTTCTCCTGGACTGAAGCACACACTCTACTCTTCAGCACAATGGTGACCCACAAAACACAGACAACAGAAACCCTTTAAATCCCAAAAGAACATTAAACACTAACAGATCTCTCTAGATCTCAGCATCTTCACATCTTAATAATTCTTATTAAGAATTAACAGAGGTTTAGATGTTGATGTTTTATTGAAATTAATCAAGTTTGAAGTCACCGTTGTGGAGATAAGCATTTGCTTTAGTTGGGGTTCTGACCCTTCACTTTTTAACAGTACTTTTTTTTTTCTCTCTTGCTGCTATAACTGTGTGTTTCTAAAGCACATTTGTTACAGCAAAACCTACAAGAAAATTTCTGATCAGATTAAATAATTGACATATTGATGACGATCTTGTCATCGTAGAGTGGCCTAACTCACTAACCTCAGAAATATCTGAGCACGTTACATTTTTTAACTTCATTTTGTTACAGACTTTTACTGCTTGAAACGTGGTCCTGCTTTGATATTTTGAAAGCTTGTAAGACATTTTGAAAAAATTAATTAGATAAGAGCGTGTAGAGGCACAGACATCATGAATCTGCATATGAACCTCAACAATGGTAATAATCTACAAAATATTCAGATCAGCTCTGATCATCACAAAACACTGATGGTCACCATTGTTGAGCTTCATGTGCAGATTCTTGATGTTTCTGTGAATCAAAAAGACACTTCCTATATAATAAAAAAAAAAAAAACCTGAATCTCTGACTGTCATAACATCACAAGACTGCTATATTTAAAAAAAAAAATACATTGAACGCTAACATACTTGGAGATCATACTAACATGATCAGGAGCAACCTATGATGACTAACTCATCAACAGTAAGTAAACAGATTTATCTGATCAGATTTTTCACTTTCAACTTTCGCTGTAACTAATGTGTTTTAGAAAAGCTAAGTTACAGCAGCCAGAGAAAAGCTGTTGTAATAAAATCAAGAGTCAGAAGCCCAACTAAAGCAAACGCATATCTCCACAATGGTGACTTCAAACTTTTTAATTTTCAATAAAACATCAACATCTAAACCTTTGTTAATTCCCAATAAGAAGTTTTGTATGAATTAAATAAAGTCAGACTGGTTTGTAATAAGTGAAGATGCTGAGATCTAGAGAGATCTGTTAGTGTTTCATGTTCTGTTGCTGCCAGTCATGTGACTTTAATTAATTAATTATTAGTTAATTTTACAGTGGAGGTGTTTGATTTTAATAATTCAGGAAATGCCTGTAAATGAACAGTGTTGTCAGCTTGTTTAAATAAGGAGATTTTACTTTAATTTTAAGGTTTTTGTTTGGCACACTGTGCTGCCAGTCATTTGACCATTTTTTGTCTTTTGTTTTTCAGTGAAGGTGTTTGATCATAAAAATTCAGGAAATACCTGTAAATTAACAGTGTTTGTCAGATTATTTAAACAAGGAGATTTTACTTTAATTGTATGGTTTTTGTTTGGCAGCTGTTGCTGCCAGTCATTTGACCATTTTATCATCTAACGGTTTTGTTAATGTATTAATTACAGATTATTTTTGTAATTTTACATACATTTGTTTGTGATTTAAGAAAACAGAAAATGTACTGTATAAAACTACAGTAGTTCTTCTGTATTAAAAATGTGAATTATTGTCATTTGTCATTAATGTCATAATCCTTAAAATAACAGCCAAGTAGTTAATTCAGAGATAATTTTACAGAGTTTTGACTGCAATTCAAAATAAAAGAAAACAACCTGGAAAAAAATCAGTTATTTTCCATAAAATTAATATTTATTATTTTTTTACAGTGTACTTAAGAGTAAGAAGCAGCCGTTTAAATGTGCATATGGGGACTTTACACCATGTCGGAAATGTAGATTACGTTATTTATTTATTTATTTATATTTGAGTGTAAACAGATTTAGTATGGTTCATTTTAGTTTGTCAAGTTATAACTCAAGTATTTTTGAGAAAATTATTTTAAAAATCTTAATTTTGCGAAATAAAATCTAAAAGACAAAACATGAAAAAGATCAACTTTTATGAGAGAAAAATAAACTGAATTCACACTGGGAAAAGAAAAAAGTAAAAAAAACAAATATTTGAGAATGACCCCTATATTGGCCAAGAGCCGGAAACATTACTTACTTCCGTAGACATCAGACCTGTCATATTTGCGATCTGGTCAACAAAATTCACTATGTTTTCTGCAATTTTCTGCAGCTCCAAAAAAAAATAAAAAAATAATAATAATAATGATAATAAAATAAAAAACAAATAAATTAAAAAGGTGAAAGAAAAATCATTAGTTTTTAACAATGATTGTATAACATTTATAGAGTAACAACCATCTTTTAGAAACTCATTCCCACTTACCCCTTGCATGCTGTCCTGAGTGTGCATCATATCTAGAAGGAAAGATTGGAATAAATTATGAGGATGCCTGTGAATAAAAATAGCATATGAAACACAAGGGCAGTACTGTACACACCGCTCAGGCAGCTGCAAGTATCTGCATTGCAACTACAGAGTTCTGGAGAAGCTTCGTAGCTGCAGTCGTTGCTGCAGTTGTAGGATCCGACCATGCAGGAGTAGCCGGGACTCTGAGGGGTGCAGGAATAGGCCTTGCAAGAGACATTTTTTCCATGACAGTCCACGTAACTAGAATTTGTGCAGCTGCTTGTGCAGCTTGCCGAAGGAGGGCAGTACCAGTGTCCTTTAGATTTGGTGATCGCTGCATTACTTATGATTATCATAAGCTGCAGCGCTAGAGAGATAAATCCATAAATCTGCATCACAGTATGTCTTTGATCATTAGAGAATTACTACACACTGTAAAAAAATAAATAAATAAATAAAATAAAAAAAACATTTAAAAAAAATAATTTTGGCAGCTGTGGTTGCCAAAATAATTTTGTAATAATAATAATAAATATAGAAAAACTGTAAACACATTTACAGAACTGTAAAAAACTGTAAACTTTACAGTATAAAACTGTAACTTACAAACAAGAAAATCTGAAAATCTAAATTCTGAAAATCTGAAACCAGTAAACTCAACAATGCACACTGCTACTAAAATCTGTTTAGTACCTTTAACACGACAACCACTATAATAATGATGGTGGTATAAAAAAATAAAGCCACTTAAAGAATCAAAGTTCATCACAAGTAGCTTTTCCACAAGCTGAAGTATATACTAATATCCAGAAAGTCCACAGAGTAATTCACGCAAACACAACAATTATACACTGAGTTGTTATTTTTACTGTACAATCAACAGTATTTTAATTACTGGTTGCATGTTAAATGTCTGGTTACAGTTTTTCCCTGTATATAGTACTTACTGTTTATTTACAGTACTTTTCCATGGTATTTTTACGATATTTGTATACAATACAATATTTATACAGTGCAGTAAAAATTTACTACTGGAAAGTTTGTGGAGGACAAAAAAAAGCTAATACTTACTTTTAATCCATAATCCATGTCATGAGTTGTTTTGCTATACCTGTCAATTCATTTCTATAATAACTAACCTAATTGTTTTATTATTATTGTTTTATTCTGACAGGTCAGTTTAGTGAATTTACAAGAAGGGAGAGAGAGATAGACAAGATTGGGAAAAGACCACAACTGGGGACTTCAATTTGAGTCGCTCAAAGTGCAACAAGGCTTTAGACGAGTTTTGCTCATTGCAAGTTCCCAAAAGCCCTCATCAGGCAGACTTTCTTAAATGAACATTTGCGTAACATGAGCTAGGAGAGATTACTTACCAGACAAATGAAGGATCATGTCCAAAGCGCTCTGCATTGATGATTCTCTAACAAGAAACCAGTGTCCACCATCCACTGCTGAATAGCAAACTAACTGCTATTTAGTAAGCTAAACAATTCTACAAACTCCTAGGAAGATACATTTGCATTTGTCCTCTAGGAAATTCAAACCTCACATAAACAAAACAGTGGCTTTTTACCACTGTGCTTGTCAAACATCATTTACATAAATTCAGGAACATGTCGAGCCTCTTTCAAATATCCTTTACAAGCCAATAAAGGGTTGTATTGTTTGACAGCAAGTTGGAAATGCATTAACATCTAAAGTAACACATCTCACTCATTTAAATAAAAGGAAAACAAGAGCTGGTGATTTAAATAGATATTCACTGTTTTGGGTGTATTTTGAGAAAGACTTATCGAATGAAGTTTCAGGGATTGAGTCACAGTGCATCTTGTGGTAAAGGACTATTTGATTTTGAACTGATCACAAAAAAATGCCATGCTAGGGGCCTGTGAGTTTCACCGATGTACTGACACACCATGACATGCTGTGACTGATATGAGAAGCATTACTGATCCGAAGTGCATGTACTTTACAGGCTAACGCTCACACAAATGCCGTCTAGTAAGAGCTTCACTTTCAGACTGATCTACTGAGCTCAATTGTGGTCCACAACAACTGACAACTATCGTGTTTGTGTGTGTGTGTCACACCCCAGCCTCGTCCCTGTATCCATGCCAGACATTTGCTCAGAATACAGAAGACATTTGCACTCTTGCCAGCCGGCTACAACACACCGCAGCGTTTCCACAGCGACCAGTATACACTGGGTGATGCAGGGCACACACCTCTCTGAGTTTATGCTCTTTGAAGTATGCAAGGGAACGTTTGCTAATGATGGGCTGTGATTTGTGAGCGATTTATAAGGATTGAAACACACACGTATTCATATAAGCATGCATGTTTAGCTCAGATTTCTGAGGTGGTGAGGCGTAATGGTTAAAGATAAACATAGTTGCTGGGGGGTTCAGGCTTGTTGCTAGGGTATTGCTCTGCGGTTGCTAGGGTGTTATGTAAACATCACCAGGTGAAAATCACAAGTCTGATCACTTATAAAAGTAATTTTATTACTTTAATTTGAAAGCAACTAAATGTCTACGAAACTTTAAGAAGCAAATGTTAATTGAGCACTTTCATAATAAAACCTAAATATTTAGTGCTAAAACATTGTTGCAACCATGTATGAATGAAAATGTCATATAAACTCATATTAAACAAAACTAATATACATGTACTACATGTATACAATGCAACATATATACATGGGAATGGAATTACCGCTTGCACGTTTGCTCTGCCCACTTTAAAATCAACCAGCCAGCAGTGGCTTCTGCTTGGTTTTAATTTTAAAAAACACAGCTGTTTCTGCCAGTCATTGACCGTATTTAAAAAAATTAATAAACAACGTTCTTTAACCATTATTTCCATTAATGGTAAACATTTGGCACCCTGTGGCACCCTGAACATTTCACAGTTTTTTTAAGTGTTTTTTTTTTTTTTTTTACAGTGCATGACTAACATAGACAGTCTGTCACGTTTCTCTGTATCTGTATTTTTAGGCCCTTTGATGATCACAGCCATCGGTCTGACTGTGATGGTTATTGGATTTGGAGCGGTTGTCTGTTTATGGAATAAGCAAAAGAAAAACTCACCAAGTTCCAATGGTAAGTGTAAATAGCTATTTTTTATTTATTTATTTTTTTAAATGCAATATAGCCTACAGTACATCTAATAAAGTGTTTTCCTATTTTCAATTGAAGTTGATGCTGAAATCCAAGGCACCACACATACAACAGAGGTAAGAAACACAGAACACTTCTTACATATTTTAAAAGTATTAATTTACAATAGTGTGTTTGGCTTATTTGATTCTTTCAAAAGTGTACAGTGATAAAATTTTTTATTTGGTAACACTTTATTTTAGGGTCTCTTAACTAGCTGTTTATTAGCATGCATATTACTAGAATATTAGCCATTTATTAGTAGTAATTAAGCACATATTAATGCCTTTTTCTACATGGCCTTATTCTAAATCCCTAACCCTACCCAATACCTAAACTTAACAACTACCTTACTAACTATTAATAAGCAGCAAATTAGGAGTTTATTGAGGGAAAAGTCGTAGTTAATAGTGAATAAGTGTTCCCTATTCTAAAGTCTTACCAACAGTTCATATCTGAAATGACACTGCATTCCATTCTAAAACTGATGTGGGACATCTCCAAATGCTAAAGGTCCACTACAGATGATACACAACATAAAAGGTCATATTTACTGCTGCTGCTCTGCAGAATTTCATAGGCAAAATACAACCCGATTTCTGGAAATGTTGGGAAGTTTTTTTTTTTATTTAAATAAAATTTAAGCTAAAATACTTTCAAATCACATGAGCCATCTGCAGATGCCAACTAAAGTTCTTTAAATGACACCATAGTTCAAAGTATTTGTTTTATCATGCTTTTAAAATTGATATTTTGAAGGTTTGTAAAACATTTTGAAAAAATGATTTAGATAAGACCATGTAGGGTCACAGAAACATCAAGAATCTGCATATGAACCTCAACAATGGTAACAATCTACAAAATATTCAGATCAGCTCTGATCATCACAAAACATTGATTATCACCATTGTTGAGATTATTGTGCTGATTCTTGGATGTTTCTGTGAATCAAAAAGCCTCCATTCAAGACACTTTCTATATAATGATAAAAAAACTGAATCTCTTATTGTCATAGCATCACGAGACTGCTATATTTAAAAACAAAAATCATTAACCCCTTAACTGTCACCCACAGTTTTGAACAGAGACATTATAGTGCACTATCCAAACTTAATTTTTTATAATTCATGAATGAAAATATTTTGTAACATGATTTTAATGTACCATTTACATGGTAATGCAATGTCTGATTTTAAAATGGGTTTCAAAGGATGAATTTTGAAATTTTAAGTTTTCTACTGATAAATAATTTCTTATGATTTCTAATTCGTGATAGAGAAAAAGGCAACTAAGAAGACTTTCTGTGACGAAGGTCAGAATTCATGTCATGATGTAGATTTTTTTCAGGTGCACTCTTGTCATAAACAGAGGTGTCAAATCCAGGGTCAGAAAGTAAAAGTCCTGCCATGTGTTTATTCCACCCATGAACTCATGAGCCCAACTAAAGCAAACACTGATCTCCATGATGGTGGCATCATTTTAACCAATAAAACATCAACATCTGATCCTCTGTAATTCTCAATAACAGCAGGTGTTCATCACTAATGCACAATCATCATTTAATTAGTCTCTCAATTATCTCTTAATTACCTCAACTCGTTGAGGTCTTGGGATTTGACTCGAAACTTGCTTGTGACTTGAAAGGAATGACTTGGTTCCTCCTCTGGTGAAATCAGCTGCTGAGTTCATGGGTGGAATAAACACATGGCAGGACTTTTACTTTCTGACCCTGGATTTGACACCTCTGGTCATAAATTATTCTATTACTTTTCCTACATAATTTTTTAACAGAAAAAGTGGTAAAATACCTATTTAGGAGTCTTAGACCTTTCCAACGATATATAGTTTGTCATGATTAGATTAGGATTTAATTGTAAAATAGTGAAGTAAAGGTAGGCGTCCCACAGGGTGGACGGTGACAGTTAAGAGGTTAAAAGCTAACATACACAGAGACAATACTCATGGTGTGATCAGGCTACTATATGATGACTAGCTCATCATCAATAAGTAACCAGGTTTACCTGATCAGATTCTTAGCTCGCAACTTTTGCTGTAACAAATGTGCTTTAGAAAAACAAAGTTACAGAAATGTTGGGACGTTTTTTTTTTAAAATTTGAATAAAATGAAAGCTAAAATACTTTCAAATCACATGAGCCATCTGCAGATGCCAACTAAAGTTCTATCATGCAAAACAGAAGCCATATGTGAACATGGTCCAGAAGCGCCGTCATGTCCTGTGGGCCAAGGCTCATTTAAAATGGACTGTTTCTAAGTGGAAAAGTGTTCTATGGTCAGAGGAGTCCAAATTTGACATTCTTGTTGGAAATCACGGATGCCGTGTCCTCCAGGCTAAAGAGGAGGGAGACCTTCCAGCGTGTCATCAGTGTTCAGTTCAAAAGCCAGCATCTCTGATGGTATGGGGGTGCATAAGTGCATACAGTATGGTCAGCTTGCCTGTTTTGGAAGGCACTATGAATGCTGAAAGGTATATAAAGGTTTTAGAGCAGCATATGCTCCCCTCCAGACATCGTCTATTTCAGAGAAGGCCTTGTGTATTTCAGCAGGACAATGCAAAACCACATACTGCAGCTATTACAACAGCATGGCTTCGTACACAGCAAAAAATCCAGATTGAAATTAACTCTCCTGGGAGTACATGTGAGACCACACTCAAGAGTGTGAAAGTGTTAAAATAAGATTGTTAAATGAACACTGAAGCAGAGTTAAAGTAATGAGATAATTAAGCGATTAATTGTAGTGATGATTGGCCATTATTGAAGACACCTGATGTTAACAAGCAGAATCACCAAAGGAGAAAATCTAAATTTTTATGTCACCATTATAGTGGTCAGCGTTTGCTTTAGTTGGGCTCTTGACCCTTATCTTTTCAATATTGTATTTTATTTGGTTGTTGTAACTGAATTACAACAGACAGACAAGCAACAAGAAAAAAAAAAAATAATAAAAAAAAAAAAAAAATTGCATATTTTTTTCTAAATCTCTGAGTTAGATTTACATTGCTGACTATAGCAGTCCTGTGATTCATTAGCATAGGATTTCTAGCATGTTCAATACAATCAGAGGGATTTTTTAAAAAGGTGTTTGTTCAAAAATCTTTGAAAAGAGTCTCTTATTTAGACACACAAACATCAAGAATCAACCTGTGAATCTCAACAACGGTGACAATCAAAAAAGCATGTAGCAGTGCATTCTGGGTGCCACCAGAATGCACTGCTACATCCATGGCTCCCATGATGCATTGCGGCATGAATGAATTACGAGCTGAATTGTCTTAGTGATGGCTCCCATGATGCATTGCGGCATGAATGAATTATGAGCTGAATTGTCTTAGTAATTTCCTTTATTCTTACTATTTTATTTTTGTTTTTTATGTGACTTTTAGTAGCTTGTTTTCTAATGTTTAGAGTTGATCCGTTTTTCTGAATATGCTGTTTGTCACCGTTGTTGAGGTTCATACGCTGATTCTTGATGTCTGTGTGTGCCTAGAAGAAAGATTTCTCTTTTTTTAATTTTCTGAACAATTTTCAAGAAATCCTTTTAATAATTGGATACTGTAGAGTCACAAGGCTGTTAAGATCAACAAGGTAAATCTGACTTTTTTAGGTTCAGGCTCTAAATGAGTTTGGTGATTCAGATTAAATGATTATGTAAAAACATAACCAACATCACATGAACAGTTTTTTTTTCATTTCTTGATATAACTCAACTACAACAACCAAACAAATTCTAACTTTGAAACTGTAAGGGTCAAGAGCCCAACTAAAGCAAACGCTGACCACTATAATGGTGACATGAAAATTTAGATTTTCTCCTTTGGTGATTCTGCTCGTTAACATCAGGTGTCTTCGATAATGGTCAATCATCACTTAATTAATCACTTAATTATCTCATTAACTTTAACTCTGCTTCAGTGTTAATTTAACACTGTTATTTTAACACTTTTAAACTCTTGAGTGTGGTCTCACATGTACTCCCAGGAGAGTTAATTTCACTCTGGATTTTTTGCTGTGTAGTAGAAGAGTCCGGGTACTGAATTGACCTGTCTGCAGTCCAGATCTTTCACCTATAGAGAACATTTGGTGCATCATTAAACGACAAATACGTCAAAGACAACCACTAACTCTTCAGCAGCTGAAAACCTATATCAGGCAAGAATGGGACCAAATTCCAACACCAAAACTCCAGACACTCATAACCTCGATGCCCAGACGTCTTCAAACTGTTTTGAAAAGAAGAGGAGATGCTAGACCATGGTAAACATGTCCCCGTCCCAACTATTTTGAGACCTGTAGCAGGCATCAAATTTGAATTGAGCTCATTTTGTGCATACAATTTTTAAATTGATCAGTTTAAACATTTGTTATGTTATCTATGTTCTATTGTGAATAAAATATTGGCTCATGTGATTTGAAATTCTTTTAGTTTTCATTTTATTCAAGTTTAAAAAATGTCCCAACATTTCCGGAATTCGGGTTGTACAATAATTTCAGTAGAAATATGTGAGATCAAGAGTTTTGCTAAGGGCCGGAAAGTGCCCCACACAGATTTCACTCATGTTCAAGGTGAAATCGCCTCACTGACCAAAAAAAAAAAAGTTGCTTAGTTTGAAAGTGATTTTTGTGTGAGCAGCGCTTCATACAGCATGTTATTGACAATGGACGTTTTCTGCCCTATGAAATTTCACCAAAATATCACTAATGTCACCACAACTTAAGAACACAAAATCCCAGCACTTTGTACTTTACTGTCAACAAAGTCTACATAACATATAGTTAACAAAAACTGAATTTATTAATTCATTGTCCCAATACAGTTGTAATTTTGTAATACAAACATAGTTAGTTCCAGTATTCATGTTATAATACTTTATTACTGAATCCACAGGCTGTTGGTGATTATGAGGAGACCACGGAGACTCAACAGCAGACTGAAACTCACACAAACATAACCATTTATTCTACTGTCAATAAAAGTACAGCATCCAATCAGATCCAAGATCCTCCACTATACTCCACTCTCTTCATGTAACTGAAGCCCAGCTGCACCAAATGAGCTCCAAAACCCAGTGTTGATATATCAGTTACATATGCAGCCAGTAGAATTCATGCTAAAGGTTGTGGACATTTATTGGGTTAGAAGACACCTGAACTACACACTTGAGACACCTTTTCTACTTGCTTCAGTCAGTGTTGTGGACTGTGTGTTTGGTGTAAGTTGTTAAGGTCCCTTGAACGTTGTTTTGTCCTTGTGTAAATCAGTACATTCTAGGTTGTCAAATTGTTGAATGTCTCAGTGTCTTAGTACAGCAGTAAGGCTTATACTTAGAACGGTGGTTCTCAAACCTGTCCTGGAGTACCCCTAGCCATGCACGTTTTGTATGTCTCCCTCATCTATCACACCTGATTCAACTAATCATCTCATAAGTGGAGACTGCAAGACCTGAAGTAAGTGTGTCAGATATAGGGAGACATACAAAATGTGCAGTGCTGGGGGTACTTCATGGAGAGGTTATAATGTACTCATTACATGAGTACTGATCTCAGATCTGTGTGAAATGGTTAGCAAGCATACACATTAAGTGCTAAAGAGGAAGTCATCACTAAACTAAAGATGGGTGAGATTAGTTTGACGCCACTATTGTACACGTTTAGCAACTCCAACTTCCTTTGTTAAAACAAGTCTTGAGTTTTTAAACAGTATTTGACCAATAACGAATACAGAATCAGCTGAACTTCAAAGTATTAAATGGACTGGAGACTTGAAAGAGTATTGATGAAAATAAAGACCTTCCATGTTCTGTGGATCTGAATCTTTCTGTCAGGTCAGTTTTTGTTAAAAGCTTTGTCTTGTTTTTACAGTGTGATCAAACCAGTACACTTACATGCACAGTTCTAGGTTTAAATACTATTTGCAAATCACCTTTATCTTTTGACATTTACATGACATTTTAAAAGATCACCAGTACTGGCCCGAGTGTGAGTATTGAAACTGAGCCGACACCACAATTGGGCCACAATCATGCCAACCAAAATGGTACACTGGTCCGACACTGGGTACTGAAACTGAGCTGGCACTGGGTCACAATCATGCTGACACCTAGCCGGTACTAGTCTTGTTCGCTAAATTAAAAAATATATATACGTACACTTACTCATACAGAACACAACTTCTAAAATATGTGTATTAAATGTACCCTAAAAGAGGTACAGATTGACAGAAAGAGAGACAAAAAGGGAAAAAGACAATGACACGTATGGTTATTCAGACAATCTCAGACTGATAACACAAATGGTAACTCTGGTAAATGTTAACATTTGGAACATACAGTACCTTTGGAAGAATTTGTTTGCATTCAGGCCCGCTCTTTTCTTCCCCCATCTCTGTCCAAAGTGAGCAGCAGCCATCTTTTGATGAACATTTCAATCTCTCCATCTGATGCATAAATACTTGCATTTATTTGCACTGATTGAAGAAAAAAAGAGAGATCAATTGCAATAATATAGACCAGTGGTGTCAAACTGTCCTTTGGGCGGTGCAACTGGTGCGGTCACACCGGGCCCCGCGCTGTGAAAAAATAGAATGTTGGATAAAAGGAAAAAATATTCATAGGAATTAAAATAAAAAATACACTAAAAAATAACATAACATGGGCAGGTAAAATATATTATGTTTAAGTTTAAGTGTCACTGCTACATACTATTTACCACATTGTAAACGGAGACCCACCCCCAGCACTCAAACTCCCCAGTCAACAATTTGATCTCACAGTGATGTCACCATGAGTTCACAGGATACTCGTGATGAGGTCACAATGTGAGGTAACAGTGAGCTAAAAGTGTAACCTCACAGCGTCCTCACTGTGTGCTCATACTAATGTGAGGTCAAAGTGCACTCACTGCACAGAGACTAGGTACCCAGCATGCATTGCAACATGAAGCTTTTGATTGTCACCATTGTTGAGATTCATACACCGATTCTTGATGTCTCTCTTTGTGTTTAAACGGCACTATAGTTAAAAATGTTTGTGTCTTATGCTTTTAAAATTTATATGTTGAAGGTTTGTAAGACATGTTGAAAAAATGATTTAGATAAGAGCATGTAGGGTCACAGACATCAAGAATCTGCATATGAACCTCAACAATGGTAACAATCTACAAAATATTCAGATCAGCTCTGATCATCACAAAACACTGATTGACACCATTGTTGAGATTATTGTGCTGATTCTTGATGTTTCTGTGAATCAAAAAGCCTCCATTCAAGACACTTTCTATATAATGACAGAAAAACTGAATCTCTGATTGTCATAACATCACGAGACTGCTGTATTAAAAACAAAAAAAAACATTAAAAGCTAACATACACAGAGACAATACTCATGATGTGATCAGGCTACTATATGATGACTAGCTCATCATCAATAAATAACCAGATTTATTGCTCTCAATTTTTGCTATAACAAATGGGCTTTAGAAAAACAAAGTTTCAGAAGCCAGATGTTATAAAGTGAAGAGTCAGAAGCCCAACTAAAGCAAACGCATATCTCCACAATGGTGACTTCAAACATTTTTATTTTCAATAAAACATTGACATCTTAAACCTCTATTTCTTTCATACAAAACTTCTTATTGAGAATTAACAAAGTCAGACTGGTTTGTAATATTGAAGATGCTGCGATAGAGAGATCTGTTAGTGTTTCATGTTCTGTTGCTGCCAGTCATGTGACTTTAATGAATTAATTATTAGTTAATTTACAGTGAAGCTGTTTGATTTTAATAATTTAGGAAATGCCTGTAAATTAACAGTGTTGTCAGCTTGTTTAAATAAGGAGATTTTACTTCAATTTTATGGTTTTTGTTTGGCACCCTGTGCTTCTAGTCATTTGACCATTTTATCATCTAACGGTTTTGTTAATGTATTAATTACAGATTATTTTTGTAATTTTACATACATTTGTTTGTGATTTAAGAAAACAGAAAATGTACTGTATAAAACTACAGTAGTTCTTCTGTATTAAAAATGTGAATTATTGTAATTTGTCATTAATGTCATAATCCTTAAAATAACAGCCAAGTAGTTAATTCAGAGATAATTTTACAGATTTTTGACTGCAATTCAAAATAAAAGAAAACCTGAAAAAAAATCACAGTTATTTTACATAAAATTAAGATTTTTTTTTACAGTGTATGTTTAGCAATAACTGTGTACATCTCCTTTGATACTGTCCTCTAGTGGACTATTTGTGTAGCACATTATTTATGGACATAAATGTTGTTACTTAGTGAATTGACTTGTGATTATATCTAAAATACAGAAAATTAGTCCGTTTTTTTTTTTTTTTTTTTGTCTTTTGTTCACATTATGAATATTCACATTATGATAAATCATGACTGACTCGACGGACTGCTGGTTATTACAAGGAGTTTACAGAGACCCAGCTGCAGATTAATACACACACGAACCCCAGCACTTGTATAACAGTCATTTATACATGCAGCCATTAGCATGCATGCTCAAGGTTGTGGATCAAGTACTGTTATATGGTCAGAAGACACAGTAATCTATAACACTGTGCATTTTACAAAAAAATACGCTTACACACAGTAAAATCCCCAGTGTTAAATCAACACTGCTCAGAGTGTATTTGGTCCCACTCCAAATAGTGTTAAAGTAACACTGAAGCAGAGTTAAAGCTAATGAGATAATTAAGTGATTAATTAAATGATGATTGAGCATTAGTGATGAACAGCTGTTGTTAACAAGCAGAATCACTGAAGAAAATAGAAACACAAGAACAACAACTGACTTCAGCCACAGCCTTTGATAAAATCAACTGAAATAAAAGACATTCAATCTCTGAAGATCTCAGCAGAGGATGATTAAACAACTCCACAAACAGCATCACCAGCTTCACTCATTAATAACGAGACTCACTTTATTTCTGTCAGACATCTACAGAAGTTCTTATTGAGAATTAACTAAGGTTTAGATGTTGATGTTTTATTGGTCAAAAAATGATGCCACCATCATGGAGGTTGGTGTTTGCTGTAGTTGGGCTCTTGACCCTTGTAGAACTTTTAAATAATTTTGCTTCTAGTTAATCGCAATAGTGTTTCACTGCAAACACTTGAACATTGCTGAAACAGAAGCTTGATGTAGCAGATTACACTTTCTGCTTATCAAAGACATGACTAACCAACACAAAGTGGTTTCTCTTGCTTGCTCTTTTATTGACTAAAATTCATCAACTAAAAAGCAGCCAAGAAAATATGTAAGCTTATATATAAATAATATCATGTGTTGCTGGATATATAATTATCATATTTCTACAATAATTTTGAGCTCAGTATTAAACATATAGGACCGTAACATTTCAAAAAGTTGAGAAGTTTCAGGTCAAGCTTTTAGACATGAAGACTTATCATATGATCCTCAACAGTGGTGACAATAAATATTTATACTGCAGTGCATGGTGGGAGTTTTTACTATGGTGTTACCCAGCATGCATTGCAGCTTGAAGAATTTTGTTGATTGTCACCATTGTTGAGCTTCATATGCTGGTTCTTGATGTCTGTGTTTGTCTATACGATACAGTTGTTCAAAAATGTTATGCAGATGGTTTTAAAAGCGTTCACGATAACTGTTGGCTGCAATGTTTTCTCATACTGTAACATCAGCAAGTTAGTTGCAAAAATCCAAAAAACAAAGCATAAAGTCTGGCCAGTTAACAATGATTGTCTCATCACACAGAAGCATCTACTATGTGCTCAATGTAAAGCACTAATCTTTCTCCTTTACAACAACATATGCATTGTTGCAAAGAAAAAACTAACACAGCAAGTCAAGTGGCAAGAGCCTAACCAAAGTAAACACTCATCTCCATGATGGTGGCATTGTTTTTGACCAATGAAGCATCAATGTTTAAACCTCTGATGATTTTCAATAAGAGCTTCTGTAGTCATCTGACAGAAATAAAGTCAATAATAAGTGGAGCTGGTGATGCTGTTTGTGGAGTTGTTTAATCCTCTGCTGAGACCTTCAGAGATTTAATGTCTTTTATTTCAGTTGATTTTATCAAAGGCTGTGGCTGAAGTGAGTTGTAGTTCTTGTGTTTCTATTTTCTTTCAGTGATTCTGCTTGTTAACAGCAGGTGTTCATCACTAATGCTCAATCAGCACTTAATTAATCACATAATTATCTCATTAGCTTTAACTCTGCTTCAGTGTTACTTTAACACTATTTGGAGTGGGACCAAATACACTCTGAGCAGTGTTGATTTAACACTGGGGATTTTACTGTGCATGCTTCAAAAAATGTTGTCGACTACAAACTGCATGTTTGGTGTAAGTAAAAATCTCAGTAACACTTTACAATAGGGAACACTCATTCACTATTAACTACGACTTTTCCCTCAATAAATTTCTAATTTGCTGCTTATTAATAGTTAGTAAGGTAGTTGTTAAGTTTAGGTATTGGGTAGGATTAGGGATGTAGAATAAGGCATTAATATGTGCTTAATTAGTACTAATAATTGGCTAATATTCTAGTAATATGCATGCTAACAAGCAACTAGTTAAGAAACCCTAAAATAAAGTGTTACCAAGATCTCATAACTGAATGTGTTTTTTTTCTGGGGGGGGGGTTATTGTGTAAATAAATATATTTGTGGACTGTCAGACTGTTTAATGCCTCATTATTTGAGCAGCAAGGTTTTTATTTAGTATGTACACTGTTACACTATGCAGGCATTTCACACATTATTGCTTAATGTCCAAAGACTCACTCCAGTCATGAACGTTAGCACCAACACTTATCTCAGAGCAGTGTGAAATGGCTAGCGTGCACACATATTAAGTGTTAAAACAGCAGGAAGTCATCAACAGTATAGTAAAGATGGGGTGATTAGTTTAATGCCATCATCACATGCATTTAGCAACTCTGACTTCCTTTGCATTCAAACAACGCTTACATTTTTAGTATTTGAGTGATAGCATCTGAATTTCAAAGTATTAAACTGGCAAGAGTGTTATTGAAGATGAAGAGCTTCCACATGCTGTGGATCTGGATCTTTCTGTCAGGTCAGTTTCATACTTTGACTTTCATTATACAGTGTGATCAAACCAGTACATGCACAGTTCTAGGTTTGAATACTTTGTGTGAAGTACCTTTGTCTTTCGGAGCAAGTGCACAATGTTAAAGGCCTTCTCTAGTTGTGTCTAGTCTCTCTAGTTGCACATATTTAGTAGATGTATACACACTGGACGAATCACAATACTGGTCTGTTCATCCAAAAAAAAAAAAAACTAGTTTAGTTTGAATTAAATCATTTTTGAAGTGCATGTAAAAGTTGTTGTGGTACATCAGTATGAATGCCCCAGCTTAAAATTCTGATCTGGCACAAGCATTTGAGAACCAGTTCTGAACTAACACCAACAAAACTGATCCCTGTGTTCAGGGCTAACAGCTAGATGTGCAACAAGCGAGACAAACAGAGGAAGTGCACTGCAAAAAATTGCTGTAAAATTTACAGTAACTTACTGGCAATTTTGGTTGCCAGTAAGACTGTAAATTTACAAGAGTACTGTAAATAAATCATTACAATTGTACTGTAAAAATACAGCAAACTATTGCATGCTGTAAAATTGTTGTGATGGTGTAAACATTTGGTAAACTTATTTCATTTGATTCTACTAAAAAGGACCATTTCTTAATATAAAACTGCAAACACTTAATTTGTAACAGTAAAGTTACTAACAACATGACTTTAACTCAAATCGTTGCAGTTATATCAGCTATAGCACACATGCATGTGGTAAAGCACTTAACAAAGAGATCACCACTGTATCAGCAACTCTAGAGTTACTGTCTTTAAATAAAGCAACAAAACATCAGTGTTTGTGGCTCATCATTGACTGAAGCACAGGCTCTACTCTCCACCACAATGGTGACCCACAAAACTAAATTAAACTAACAGATCTCTCCTGTGCAAAATAATACAGTTCAGTTAAATATTTACTCTCCTTATAGATAACACCTGCTGTTAACAAGCAGAATCACTGAATGAAAGAAAAACAAGAACTACAACTGACTTCAGCCACAGCCTTAGATGAACTCTGAAATACAAGACATCATTAAATCTCTCAAGATCTGATTAAACAACTCCACAAACAGCATTACCAGCTTCTATAAAAATAATTTGAGAATTAACAGAAGTTTAGTTGTTTTATTGAAAACGTTTAGTTTGACCTCACCATTGTGGCGGTCAGGGTTTGCTTTAGTTGGGCTATTGACCATCAAATTTTCATTTTAGTTTTTTTTTCTGGCTGTTGTAACTGTGTTTGTAAAGCACATTTGTTATAGTATGAAAAACCAGGAAAATGTTTGATTATGTGCTTGTGATTGACTATTGATAATGATATAGTCATTATCTAGTGGCCTGATTCACTGATCTCATTCAGAGGTTGATCTTTAAAGACATGGTGTGGATTTTTTTTATTTGTTAGTTTGGTGTTGTTTACAATCGCTATATGATCCTGAATGACATGACAAACTGCTACTGAAAAATGTTAAAATGTCTTATGCACAAAACGTATAATACTACGGCAACAATTAGACACACACAGACATCAAGAATCAGCGTATGAATCTCAACAATGGTGACAATTAACAAAATAAATAAACAGATCAACTCTGAACATCACAAAACATGCTACTAAAACTCAACACAAAAAAAATAAAAATTAATAGCACATAGTAAGATTTAAAGACAATAAGTGGACAATTCAGCAGCATAATTTATTCATGCCGCAATGCATGCTGGGATTCATGGGTGAGTTTTGTACTGTGCTGGTACCCAGCATGAATTGCAGCATTAAGCTTTTGATTGTCACCATTGTTGAAATTCATACACTGATTCTTGATGTCTGTGTGTGTCTAATTGCTGCCGTAGTACTAAAAGTTTTTAAAAATAAAGACATTTTTAAAATTTTTCAGTAGCAGTTTGTCATCTCATTCAGGGTCATATAGCAGCTGTAAACAACACCAAACTAACAAATAAAAAAATCAACACCATGTCTTTATAGATCAACCTCTGAATGAGATCAGTGAATCACGCCACTAGATAACGATTACATCATTATCAATAGTCAATCACAAGCACATAATCAAACATTTTCCTGGCTTTTCATACTATAACAAACGTGCTTTACAAACACAGTTACAGCAGCCAGAAAAAAAACTAAGATGAAAATTTGATGGTCAAGAGCCCAACTAAAGCAAACCCTGACCGCCACAATGGTGAGGTCAAACTAAACGTTTTCAATAAAACAACTAAACTTCTGTTAATTCTCAAATTATTTTTATAGAAGCTGGTAATGCTGTTTGTGGAGTTGTTTAATCAGATCTTGAGAGATTTAATGATGTCTTGTATTTCAGAGTTCATCTAAGGCTGTGGCTGAAGTCAGTTGTAGTTCTTGTTTCTCCTGCATTCAGTGATTCTGCTTGTTAACAGCAGGTGTTATCTATAAGGAGAGTAAATATTTAACTGAACTGTATTATTTTGCACAAGAGAGATCTGTTAGTTTAATTTAGTTTTGTGGATCACCATTGCGGTGGAGAGTAGAGCCTGTGCTTCAGTCAATGATGAGCCACAAACACTGATGTTCTGCTGCTTTATTTAAAGACAGAAACTGTAAAGTTGCTGATGCAGTGATAATCTGTTTGTTAAGTGCTTAACCACATGCATGTGTGCTATAGCTGATGATAAACTGCAACGATTCGAGTTAAGGTCATGTTTTTAGTAACTTTACTATTGCAAATTGAGTGTTTGCAGTTTTATATTAAGAAATGTTCCTTCTTAGTAAAATCAAATGAAATAAGTTTACCAAATGTTTACACACCATCATAACAATTTTACAGCATGCAAGAGTTTGCTGTATTTTTACAGTACAATTGTAATTATCAATTTACAGTACTCTTGTAAATTTACAGTCTTACTGGCAACCAAAATTGCACTGCAAAAAATTGCTGTAAAATTTACAGTAACTTACTGGCAATTTTGGTTACTTCAGCAAGTTTTTAGATTAGTAATATGCATTGCTAAGAACTTCATTTGGACAACTTTAAAGGTGATTTTCAAAATATTTTGATTTTTTTGCACCCACAGATTCCAGATTTTCAAATAGTTTTATCTCGTCCAAATATTGTCATATTTAAAAAAAAAAAAAAGACCTTTATGACTGGTGGTTCAGGGTCACATATATAACTATGTGAAGCATGACTAGTGAGATTTCACTGTGGGGTGGGGCTACTCAACAAGATGCTGCAGAGGAGAAAAAAATAAATGAGCAACATAACCACACCGCTTTTTGCAGTGACAAAAACACAGAAGCAGACATGAACAAAGCCTGATGATCACATTCTCCAACATGATTTTGGACGTTCAAAAGAGCATCCTTTTAGGATTGATTTTAAAGTACTTTTACTCGTTTATAAATCTCTAAATGGCCTGGGACCTAAATACATTGGAGATATGCTCACTGAATATAAACCTAACAGACCACTCAGATCATTAGGATCGAGTCAGTTAGAAATACCAAGGGTTCACACAAAACAAGGGGAGTCTGCTTTTAGCTATTATGCCGCCCGCAGTTGGAACCAGCTTCCAGAAGAGATCAGATGTGCTAAAACATTAGCCACATTTAAATCCAGGCTCAAAACTCATCTGTTTAGCTGTGCATTTGTTGAATGAGCACTGTGCTACGTCCGAACTGATTGCATTATCACTTTCTATTCTTAAATGTTTTAAATTCGTTTAAAATCAATTTTTAAATCACTTTGTTTTCATTGTTGTGATTATTATTGTTTTAATGACTATTTCACTTCCCTTGATGTAAAGCACTTTGAATTACCACTGTGTATGAAATGTGCTATATAAATAAACTTGCCTTGCCTTGCCTATGGAAGATTCTAGAAAGAGATTATTTTAGACAATTTCACACACCCAAATAAAAAACAACCAAAAAAAACTAATAACTCATCTTTATTTCATCAATCAGGGTTTAGGAATTTAGCCACAGATGGAACTGATATACATGGATACACTGGAAAAGGTGCCACAATTACATGTTCCCATGGCTGGGCTTCAACCAATATAAAGTATTTCTGCAGAGATCCATGTGGATACAGAGATATATTAGTGAAATCTGACCAGTCACCTACAGGAAGATACACGCTGAAGGAACACAGAGATGGAACCTTCACTGTGAACATCGCTGATCTACAGGAGTCAGAATCTGGGATTTACTGGTGTGCAGTGGACAGATCTATTAAAGACTCATATAAGGAAGTCAAACTGACAGTATCTAAACGTAAGAATAACATACATTCTTTGCAGCATCTCTCTACTTTTCCCAGTGTTAATGCTTTATTATTATTATTTTCCCCACACACAGATCCAAGCAAAAGCATCACTACATCCACACAACCTTACAAAGACATACAAACGTCCACGGATTCACTCACAACTACACCAGCAGCACATTCAGAATCACCATCCGTCACCGCAAGCAAAACCTCCAGAGATTCCAGCCCTGATGACACCACACTCTCTCTCAGCAACAGGTAACAAAGTAATTAGCTTCTTATTATATTGTCTTATTTTATTTATTTTCTCATCACCATAAAGGAACTCCCTAAAACACCTTACTCACAAGTGTATTTTAAACATACTTGTCCAATTTTAAGTAAATATATAGCTCTAGATGTTTAGTACTATTTAAAAGTCCTGCATTTTTTTTTTTTTTTTTTTTCTTCTTGAGTCAATGTATTTTTAACTGAAGGGAAACAATGCAGATGATAGCAGTATCTGACTGACTGTACAGTCAGGACCAAACAAACTAACTACTCTTTTAATGATACAATAATCTCATTCCCTCTCTTCCTCAGCATCTGTGAAGACTACAGTGTATATATCATATGCTGTCGCTGGTCTGGGCATGATCATATTTGCAGTTGGATTGGTCACCGTTCATCAGTACAGGAAAAAACTCAAGATATCAGAAGGTATGTGCACATACATAAACAAACCCTGTCTAATATCAACATTTTAAAACCAATTTAATTTAAATACAATTCAATAGAGCCATTATGTTTCCCCTGGTTCTGTGCATTAATATTTCCATATGCTTGTTGACAGGCTTCACGCTGCCCAATGAAAGCAAAGCTGAAGAGGTGAGTGATGCCAAAGACTGTGCACATCACTCACTGAACTAATATAAGGATCAAAAACACCCAGCCTCATACACTGTAAAACCCAACAAGTTAGGGTAACTCAAACGTTTGAGGAAACTGATTGCCTTAAAACATTTAAGTTTTTTAAAACTAATAGTGATGAGTACTCTGAACTTATTTCAGTTGAGTTCACTAAAATAAGATATACATTGCAGTTAAGTAATTAAGTGATTAATTAAGTGCTGATTGAGCATTAGTGATGAACACCTGCTGTTAACAAACAGAATCACTGACAGAAAGAGGAACTCAAGAACAACAACTGACTTTAGACACATGCTTAGATGAAATCAACTGAAATAAAATGCATTAAATCTCAAGATCTGATTAAACAACCCCACAAACAGCATCACCAGCTCCACTTATTAATAACCAGACTGACTTTATTTCTGTCAGACATCTACAGAAGATCTTATTGAGAATTAACTAAGGTTTAGATGATGATTTGTTTCATTTGAAGTAACCATGTTAGAGATCAGTGTCTGCTTTAGTTGGGCTCTTGACCCTTGACTTCTGTGTTAGTATTTTTTTTTTGTTTTCTCTTTTTCTCTGGTTGTTGTAACCATGTGTTCTTCAAACATATTTGTTACAACTCAAAAGCCCAGAGGAAGTGATCAGTAGTTGGTTGTTATATATTTATAATGACAATCATCTATTACTGAGCTGATCTCATTGAGAATAAACACAACTCATTGTGTGTCTAACCTCTGGTTAAATTAATGTATTGATTATAGTAAAAGTGATTCTAAGAACCACTGGTTCTGGGATAGTCAATTAAAAAAATATAATAATAATTTTGCAATGCATGCTGGGTACTAGCATAGTACAAAACTCATCCATGGCTCCCAGCATGCATTGCTGCATGATTTTTATTTTTTATATTTTTTTTAATGGTCACCATTGTTGAGGTTCACAAGCTGATTGTTGATGTCTGTGTGAGTCTAATTTCTACCATGGATTAAAACTTTTTGTGGACAAAAAAACTTTTTAGAAAGTCCTTTCTATTAACTGACTATCACAGAAACAGTGGCTCTCAGAATCACTTTAACTGTAATCAATATGTTCATTCAATCAGAAATTAGACACAATGAGTCTATGTTCAATCTCTATGAGATCAGCTCACTAATAGATGATTGTCATTATAAATATATAACAACCAACTACTGATCATTACCTCTATAGTTTGAGCTATAACAAACATGTTCGAAGAACACATGGTTACAACAGCCAGAGAAAAAGAGGAAACAAAACTACTAACACAGAAGTCAAGGGTCAAGAGCCCAACTAAAGCAGACACTGATCTCTAACATGGTTACTTCAACTGAAACAAATCAACATCTAAACCTTAGTTAATTCTCAATAAGATCTTCTGTAGATGTCTGACAGAAATAAAGTCAGTCTGGTTATTAATAAGTGGAGCTGGTGATGCTGTTTGTGGGGTTGTTTAATCAGATCTTGAGATTTAATGTATTTTATTTCAGTTGATTTCATCTAAGCATGTGTCTAAAGTCAGTTGTTGTTCTTGTGTTTCTCTTTCTGTCAGTGATTCTGTTTGTTAACAGCAGGTGTTCATCACTAATGCTCAATCAGCACTTAATTAATCACTTAATTACTTAACTGCAATGTATATCTTATTTAGTGAACTCAACTGAAATAAGTTCAGAGTACTCATAACTATTAGTTTTAAAAACTTAAATATTTTAAGACAATAAGTTTCATCAAATGGTTTAAGTTATCCTAACTTGGGTTTTTAAGGCAATTGGTTTACTCAAACGGTTTGAGTTACCGTGACTTGGGCATATATCTTATTTAGTGAACTCAACTGAAATAAGTTCAGAGTACTCATAACTATTAGTTTTAAAAAACTTAAATATTTTAAGACAATAAGTTTCCTCAAACGGTTTGAGTTAACCTAACTTGTCAGGTTTTTAAGGCAATCGGTTTACTCAAACGGTTTGAGTTACCCTAACTGTTGGGTTTTACAGTGTATTATTTTGCAATGACCAAGTGCACTTGTGTTTTCTTGATGCAGAACGACCGTGTATATGAGAATGAAGCTCCTAAAACAAACAGTACACAGATGAAACCTATCAACAGGACTACAACCAGACAAGAGCAAAAGAAACAAGTATATTCAGTCTACGAGAATTTACATGCACTCTATGGAAATCTCTGATCCTAGTGTCAAGAAAGAAATTCTGAGAACCAGTATAAATCTGATGGTTATAAGATCAAAAACACATGTCCAGTAAAGGCATTCTAGAAGCTCAAATATTAAAATGTTTATGAAGAAAAAAAATCAATTTATGAATACACGTGTATTGGTGACAAGTATTTTGCACTGTATGACCACAAGGGGCGCTGTGTCTGATTTTGTTTGTTTTGCTAGATATTTGTTGTTCCACTTGCTGACAATTCCTGCTCCTGTACTGAGTTTATTTTGTATAATCATATTTTGCATGGCTGTTTGGTTGTGTCTTGGACAACATACAACTCATAGATATCAGTTCAATATGTAAACCTTACCATTATGCCAATAAAACTTCATAACCATAGTCTCTATGTGTGTTTTTCTAAATAATTATTTTATAATACATGCATTAACCAGTTAGTATTGTGTTGTGTATTTCTCAATGCCATCTTAAAAGCTCCTATGTGTAATTTTATATTGAAATCATTTTACCTCTACCAGAATAATAATAATTGCAGTATACAATAATTAAGCTTTTATACAGATGGCATATCTCAAAATATACCTCTTTTCACCAAACAACAAGTGTTTCCGGGTTGGCAAAATCAGGTCCGCACTGGCCAGTGGCCACTGTCTGTCTTGAACTAGAACCACTAATGTCAGTTACAGGATGTTGTAAGTTTACAGATGCATTCAGTGTGCTGACATATCAGTACATACAGACAGAAACATTACGGCTCAAACCAATGCATTACAAAGGAAGTGGTCACCTGCAAGCATCTGAGGTATTTCAGGGCTGTGAAAACACATACATGCCCCATTCCCTCCATTATCTGGAGACTTAAAGGCTACTCGGTTAAAGCAGAAAGCTCGCACACAACAGAATTACAGCTCAAAATGAAGTTATTTTGTGTTGTTTGGCTCTGGATATTTCTGTCAGGTCAGTTCTCTCCATATTCATGGCTGTCAAGTGGGAGGAACTATGTATTTTGCTTGAGAGGCTCTCCTCTTTTTAAAAAGATAATTCACACAAAAATTAAAATAGTCTTCATTCGCTGACCCTCATGTTTCTCAGATGTGTATAATTTTGTTTTTCCTGCTCAATACAAGAAATATTTTGAAAATGTGTTCCAAAAACAAGATTAGACCCCACTGACTTTTTCATTTTTCAAAATATATTTTGCGTTAAACAAAACAAAGAGATGCATACAGGTTTGGGACAACATGAGGGTGAGTAAAAGCTATTTTCATTTTTGGGTAAATTCTTTTCAAGGCTCCCTTCTATTAAGTTTCCAAATTTTGTTTCTTTAAAAAAAAAAAAAAAGTGTTTCTCACGGGACAATCTCTACATTGGCACACCCTGATTTAAATCATCACTCACTGTGATGTTAATCTAAATTCAGTGACATACTGAGATCTGTTTCTTTCTTCTTCTTTTTTTTTTTTTTTTAATCAAACAGGATTTGTGATTGCTATGGCCAAAGAGATTAATATACATGGACACGGTGGAAAAGATGTCATAATTACATGTTCCCATAAATGGGCATTAAAAAACTCCAAGTATTTCTGCAGAGAACCATGTACTTATAAAACTGGTGTTCTGGTCTCATCTGATCAGTCACTTAGTGGAAGATACAGATTGGAGGATTTTGTAAATGGCACTTTCACCGTGAACATCGCTGATCTACAGGAGTCAGACTCTGGCATTTACTGGTGTGGAGTGAAGAGAGCTGTTACAGACACATATAACACAATCAGACTGACAGTATCTAAAGGTAAGAATGACAACTTGTCTCCAATGTATTTCCCTATTTTCTTGGTGGTATTATTTTTCTTTACTTTCCACATATATAGATTCAAATGAAAGCATCATTATTTCCACACAACTATACAAAGAAACACAAACATCCCTGGATTCGCACACAACTACACCAGCAGCACATTCAGGATCTCCATCTACCACAGCAAGCCTAACCTCCAGAGATACAAGTCCTGATGCCCTCAAACTCTCAACCTTAATGGCATCCGCCAGGGTCACTCCAGGACAAGGTTTGATAACAACCGATTTATATAAGATGATGCTTTTGAATAGTTTCCAAGCAAAGTTCAATATAGTACTATTCGATCTGCAGATATTTTTATGCCAGTTTTCTCTCTCATTTCCTCAGTGTCTGCACACACTTCACAATATGTTGTCGGTGGTCTGGTCATTGCAGTGATCTTATTTTTAGTTGGATTGGACACTGTTCATCAGTGCAGAAAGAGAGTCAAGACCTCAGAAAGTATGTGCACATGTAGGCTATACACACACACACAGAGATTGTGCTAAATATCAAAATAACTCAATGCCTGATTTTAATTTTAAAAATAATTAGCCAATACTCTCCTCTCTTTTTACAATTTTCTTAGGTTGTCGAACAGCAACGCCTGTCAACAGAAACAATACATGTGAAGTTGAAGAGGAGAGTGATTGCCAGTGATTCTGCAAGACAGATACTGACCACAAACAGAACTAAACATCTTTGCCTCTTGTCGAATGTCTAATCTTTACATCATTTTACAATCGTGTGAAGACCGAAGAGCGTAAAGACCATCGGATATAAGTATTGCTTTTTATTTATCCTCTTTCCTACTACTTGTTTCACTTCTGTTTCATTTTTTTATAACCATTTCTTACTATGTGTAAGTAAGTTGTTGTTTTTTTTTTTTTTTACCATGTGTGTTTGGCTCAGTGTTATTTTTTTTAGGATTACTGATAAACTAATGTAGTTTGATTTTGTATTGGTTTCATATTTTAATTTTAGTTAAAGTTGGAATAATGTTTATCATTTTATTAGTATATATATATATATATATATATATATATATATATATATATATGTGTGTGTGTGTGTGTGTGTCTGTATAGGTTTTCTATTAAGTTTTAGTTTTATTTCATTTGAGTTATTTTTGTACTTCAACAAACTAAATGGAAGTGAAATAATATATATATATATATTTATAAATGTGTATATATGTACATGTATGTGTGTGTGGTTGTACATACACATGTAGTTGTTTTTTGGTGTTTGGCTTAATGTTATGTTAGAATCATTATTATACTCTTATACCTTTTGTACTTTAATATTTTGAATTGTTTTTAGCTTTATCTTTTGTTTTCATTTAAATGTTAGGTTTTTAAATTTTGTTGTATGCATTTGTCATTTTTATTTAATTTATTTTCTTTTGTGTGTGTGTAGTATTTATAAAGTTTTAGCTTTTAGTTTTGGATCTGTTTTAGTTGTTTTAATACTACAATTGATTGCTTCTGTTGTCCTAATTTGTAAGTCGCTTTGGATAAAAGCATCTGCTAAATGACTTATGCTGCCTTCACGTGCTATCGGAAATTTCCTATTTCACACTTATGAAGTCGTGATTACGAGCTTGTCGGAAATGAATAAAATGTAGCATCCCATTGGTTGACAATCATATAAACATTCATCATGCTATCCAATTTCCGATTAGGAAACTCGTATTTACAATAATTCCAATAGCACGTGAAGGCAGCATAAATGACTAAATGAATTAATAAGTTTCAGAGAATCAGTCTCTAGACCAAAAATCCCAGATCTCAAGTTCAAGACAAGTACATTTAATTCAACAAGCCTGTAAAATGCAAGTTTATTAAATAATCAAGTACTATCAAATATCAAATATTAGCTCTTGACGTTTAAAATCCTAAGTCATAATGTGTAGACGAGTAATTCATTGAATAGACGTTATAAAAAGAGATTTTAGATGTCAAAATATACTGCTTATTTTATTTGCATAACATTGAGCAACTGTCAATCACTTGCCTGTAATCCATTTTGCAATCGCATTAAGACTGTCATGTTAAGGCACATGTTTTTTTTTTTTTGTTGCTCTATGTATACATTGTGTGTTATGCCACTGTTTATTTATTTATTTATTTTTTTAAGATAAAAAGTGAATTTTCAAAAAATAAATAAAGCTGACAATATATTGTTTCTGTTCATCTGCTAATGTTCATCATTTGTATCAGGCAAAAATGTCTGCTATGAATAAACCACACACACACACACACACACACAAATAATGTTCTCTGGATTTGGATGTTTCAGTCAGGTAAGTTCTTTGGTCCGTGTACCTTCGGATAATTCGTTTTTTTATTTAATATTGAAATCTGAAAAATGAAAAAAAACGCCACCTTTTTCGTTTTTCATTTGTTCAAACAAAACGAAAAATCAAGAATTCGGCTTCATTTTTCGTTTTTACTTTCAGGGACAGAAAAGGGATAAACTACTTGAATATTCGATCTCTACAAGTGGGCGGAGTGAAACGCCCCTCTCCGCTGATTGGTCTACCAAACATTACAACATAATAATAGTCATAAAAACATAATAAAAGTCCTCCGCTACTATGTATTCTTAAAGTGTTTATTTCTACTACATTTGATCTCTTTCTCTTCAACAAACAGCCAGATTAAGGAATGGCTTGACACAAACAATACCGAGGCAGAGCCTAGACAGAGATTTCTTTTGTGTAGGCTTAAATTCTGCAACCTACCCCTGAAATCTCATAAATATTAATTTAATTCGTACCTGCACACACAACTACCTACTAGCCTACATCTTTGGCACGGCCGCCTGATTTATTATAGCTAACCACCCTGCTGAAAAAAACAATAGAACCCTGCCCAAAACACAATAGAAAATGTAATGGATTTAATGGTTATGATGGGAATTGTATTGGTGTTAATGGAAACTATAGTGGTGTCTACTGGTATGTGATAGATTCTATTGGTGGGATGTTAAATCCTATTGAAAATGCCCAAAACACACTACAAAAGGAATTTTGTAATGGTTTTACTGGAAAAAGCTAATGGTTCATAATGGTATTTTAATGTAAACCACTGGAATTTTTGTGATGGTTTCTAATGGGCTTCTATTGTTTTTTTTTTTTTTTTAGTAGGGCACCTATTAAAATCTGTGTGGCAAAACTGCGCAATGTATGGGAAGCCAAACAACCCAAAAGTGGGAGAAACAGTGCGATATTAAAGAGTTTGCGCCGCGCTGTCCTGTCATAGGCTCAATGGACCGAGCGGCACGACCGACTCTACAGCGCAGGAGGACGTGTTTGCTAGCGCCACCGAACTGACAGCGCAGCGCGAACATAAGAAGTTCGTATTTTCCCTGCACGTTAACATAATGAAGATCAGTATTAAGTTAATAACCCTAAAATAAATGCAGTGCAAAATTCAAAATACATCATATTGAATTTACATACAATTTACAATTTTGAAAAGAGTTTGTTTTTAAATCAATTAATTAAATTTTATTTATTTATTTATTTAATATGTAGCGTAGAGAAAAGCCTGACAAACGTAGCCATTATATAAAATTGCACTGTTAAAGTTAAAGAACATTACCTTGGATGTTCCCTGGTCTTTAGAGACCAAAAAAATAAATAAAATAAAATAAAAAAATTCCCTGGACCACAAAAAGCAAGGGTATGTTTGCAGCAATAGCCAACATTGTATGGGTCAAAATTGTCAATTTTTCTTTTATTCCAAAAATCATTAGGATATTACTGTAAGTAAAGATCATCCATGAAGATATTTTGTAAATCCCCAAATAAATCAAAACTTAATTTTTGATTAGTAATATATGCTAAGAACTTCATTTGGACAAAAGCGATTTTCTCAATATTTAGATTTTTTTTTTTTTTTTTGCACCATCAGATTCCAGATTTTCAAATTCAAATTTTTGGTTGTTTGGCTTCCCATACAACGCACTGCAGCGCGGAGATTGTATTAGCGCAGAGCACTGTAAATGTATTTATTCGTGTTAAAACCATGGCTAATTTTCGTAAGGAACATGGAAACTCAGAGAGAATATTAGATGCGTTGATGGTGGTGAAATTATTACCGACATTAAAACACGTTATTAACATCAACAGCCGGAGTGCTGATGTCTTTTCAGGGCATAGCTGTCCGTCAATTATGATAATTTGCATTTAGCCGCAAACATGAGGTGTGAGCACCGAGTTCACCTTCAAATCATGACGTCAAATTCACATTTCACTAAAACAGCACCATGGAGGAACAAATAGTCCCATGCCAGTGGGATAACAATATGATTTGCTATAAAGTGCTCTGTGAATAAAACTCAAAATAGAAAAATAGCTAATAGATGTGATGTGAAGGTAAATTACACAAAGTCATATCTTGTCATATCTGTCATATTATTTAGGTTCCTCCATTGTCCAAAACGTAGCGTATTGTCTAAAACAAAAGTTATGACTCTGTGTACGTTCACATACATTGATACTGGTCTGCGCTTCACTACAATACATTTTCCCCGCGCTGCAGTGCGTCGCGCGGCTTTGCCACACAAATTTTGATAGGTGGCTATATAATAAAACAGGCGGTGTGCCAGAGGACTGAAAGGTTCTGCCTCGGTACGGTTTGTGTCAAGCCATTGGTTAATCTGGCTGTTTGATGAAGAGAAAGAGACCAAATGTAGCAGAAATAAACATGTTAAGAATCTGTAGAAGCAGAGGACTATTATTATTATTTTTAAGGACTATTATTATGTTGTAATGTTTGGTTGACCAATCAGCGGAGAGGGGCGTTTCACTCCGCCCACTTGTAGAGATCGAATATTCAAGTAGTTTATCCCTTTTCTGTCCCTGAACGTAAAAACGAAAACTGAAGCCGAATTCTTGATTTTTCGTTTTGTTTGAACAAATGAAAAACGAAAAATGCGGCGTTTTTTTCATTTTTCAGATTTCAATATTAAATAAAAAAACGAATTATCCGAAGGTACACGGACCTTCTTTATAGACTAGATGTGTGATTCAGTTTGCTGGATGATGAAAGAAAACAAGAGCTTTAAGCAGGAAAAAAACAGTATGCAAGTTTTTTTCCACAGACCTCTGCCTTTAAAAGCACTGATCTTCTTCAGGGCCATATTAGGGCTTTTCCACACACACACACAAAATTAGTTCCTGGAATCTTCTGCAAACAACCAGAGAGACTAAAACTATATGAACAGTAACCAAAAAAACTAAATATCAAAGAAAGTGAAAATGAGGCCCTCATTTTGAGGGAAGCGGGTAGTGAATGTTATGTGGTTTTCCAAGCTACTCTTTTGATAGCAGTTTACTAAACTACACTAACTAAAGCTAACTATATTTTATCATGTAGTTTCTGCCAAAAAAAGAAAAAAAAAAAAAGTTTAAAATTATTCTCATTTTGGTTGACAGCATTAAAATTACATTTACACTAACTACAAACTAGAAAGCTAGAGATGAAAACTTCATAAACGAAAAACACTAATTAAAACAGTAATGTACTTTTCTTTTTGTACAGATTACTTAACATTCACTGGTGAATGACAAATGTACACCCAACAGCTTTAAAATAACATTACCTGTACTAGTAATTTTATCATTATGTGGTAAAGACATGGTTTAGAAGATGGGTTTTACTTTGTGCTCTCTTGTGTATAAATATATATATATATATATTTATTTATTTTTTTTATTAAATCAAACGAGTTAGTTTGAAATATTTTGCTGTAATTAAGACAACCTAAAAACGCCATGCAAGGATTTTAATTGCCATGGACCCTCCTATGAAACCCATTCACGATTACAAAGCAATGTGATATTAACACTGCTGAAAAACAACACTGTAGTGTTTTGTCACGCTACATCATTCATTGGAAAACATATTTCTAATCGACAATTTGGAGAACAGCTTTTAATACTCCCACTACTTCCTAACCACTGAAATATCATTGTGACTAATGTTCAGGCAGCACATGACTCTCTCTCTCTGAAGGGGTTATTTCAGATGGGCCTAGAATCAGACTGCACACCTCAACCCTCATGTTATCAACAATGACAGGCAGAACTAACCTGACCCTGGTCCTGTGTGAAAAGGGAATGTCCATTCAAACCAAAAGTTAATCAAGAGGAAGTGGTCAGGTTCTGATGAGTGTGTGGGTGTCTAGAAACCAGCTTACATGTGAGAAAGAATCCACAGGAGGACATAGGCATACATGTTTACTACTGCGCTTTATGGTATAACAGAGCGCCAACAGTCGGTCAATATCACAGCATTAAAATCGAAATCTGGAATAGGCTGGATATAATAGGATCCCCATTCAAAATGAAGTTCCTCTGTGTTCTCTGGATTTGGATGTTTCTGTCAGGTAAGTTCTTTATAGGCTAGATGTGTGATTCAGTTTGCTGGATGATGAAAGAAAACAAGACCTTTAAGCAGGAAAAAAACAGTATGCAAGTTTTTTCCACAGACCTCTGCCTTTAAAAGCACTGAGCCATCATCTCCTTCAGGGCCATATTAGGGCTTTTCCACATAGAATTCTGGGCTACTGCGGTATTAAACCCCAGGCTAAGGGTACTTTTTAACCTGGGTGAAGCAATATTTCACTTTTGTAAGTCTATAAAATTTAGGGTTCCTTAAATTGCCAGCGGTATACAAAATGCCAGTGGTATACAGTGTGAAATGTCAGATAAAATGCTAAAATGTTACAGCAATTAAGTACCCTGAAAAACAGTTGGTATTGAAACAATTTTCACTTAAAATTGCTAGTAAATTTCACAAACAGTTACAATTTTTGTAACTTGTAACAGCATGTAACAAATTGACGTAAACCTGAAATTTATAAAATCACACAATTAAAAATATTTTCTTGAATATTCCAATAATCTTTGTTTTGTTTTAAATGTTTTATCTACTTAAAGATAAAAGATTAAAAAAGTTTTATGAACAGTGCTGTAGTGTGCTTTTATTCATGTGCGTTAGTGAGGTTTTACGCATTTAGTTTAATTTATGTGCCTCAGATTAAAAATAATAATAATAATAATAATTGAACAGTGATCAAACCATATTTCATTAAATGGAGTGAAGAAGAGACCACATTGTTTGTTTGCTTCTGTACTTTTTTACAATACTTACAACAACCAAAGCAGACATGGCAATTTATTATCAAACAGGTTGAACTCATAAATATGCAAATAATAATGAACAAAAGATAAAAACCTAATTGCTCTGGGTTAACAATTATAAGTATGGCAAAACCCAAATGGAGACCTGGAGCTCAACATGGAGCTCAAACTTAATGTGTGTTAAATGTGTGTTAGCCTGATCTCTCTGACCTCTCTGGCAAGTTTTGAGAAAAGAAAAAAAACCCGCTCCTGCCTGTAGCCAAACCCTGCTTCCCAATGTTCATACTATCCATCCTAAATAGTATGTGAGACTGCAATAAGTGTGTCCCAAACAAGCGGTAACCTCCCGCTCTCTCTCGTGAAGCCAACACGGAAGTGACTAAAACTGCAATTCATCGACTGGCCGCTGGAGGCTGGTTGCAAAAGGGAGTCAATCCCATAGACTCCCCATGTTAAAATGCCCACATTTACAGCAGAAAAAAACATGTTTACAGCCTGGTGCAAAAATTTATTTTGATCTATACAGCTAATTTTGCCCTTCATGACAACTGTGAGGGGGGTGAATTTTTTTTTATAACTCATCCATTTAAATTGCATTAAGCCTGAAAGTTCTGCATAATTAAGGGCGTGGCCACTTGAGTGTCAGGTGGATTGCCGCTCTGCTCCAGAGTGTGAAACTCAGAAAACTGGCTTTAAAGATTTGTATTTGTACATAAAAATTAATTATAGGTAGGATACTGGAAATCTGGCAATTATGTTTTAATGAAAATGATCTCAAACTTGATTTTTACCGCTATAGCCTATAGTGATATTGTACTCTGCACTGTCTGCAGTGAGATGTCACGTCAAGGCAAAAGGCAGTAACTTCCACATTATAAACAATATTTGGGTGCTGATCACCATTTATAGAATCATTATAGTAACATCTGTATAAAATCTAGTGATCATTGGCTAGGCTATAACATCTAGTAATGTGATTCAGGTTTGGTTTTTTTCTGATCGTAACAACCAGACAAAAAGTTAAACGTGAGTGGAAACCGTTTTGCAACCAATTTATTTGCAATGTTCGCTAACATTAAAGGATGCAAGACATAGCCTATTGTTTTTACATCGAACTGAATTAAAGTAGCTTAACCTATAAGAACAACTTAAAGTGCTCAAAATGATTGTGAATTACACATCCGATGAAGTTCATTGCAATGGATTTTACAATTTACAAGTTACAAGAAAAGATAGGAAAAGGATTAAATTGCAAACAGTTATTGATTTTATGTGTGATACGCTGTCATGGCATTTGATTTTTCTCCATGATACTTATATACACATGTTAAAGGAGGTCATAATGTCCCAAAATTATCAATCATTTTAGACCAAAAACGAAGTTATGGTGTTTTGTCTTTGCATGGCAGCACTGCTGCTGTCACTATAAACGGGCGTGGTTTCAGCTCAGCTTCACCCACGTTTCACCCAATTTAGGCTTCAAAAATGCTCTTCAGAAACCAACGAGTGACGTCACGGACACTACGTCCATGTTTTTTACAGTCTATGGTCCCAAAGCATAGTATGTTGAAAAGAGTATGCCAACAGTCCCCGGATGGTCTACTATTTCAGGTCGATTTTTGAAGTGTGGATCCATGCACACTCTAATGGCTAAAATTGCCCACAATCCATTGCGCTTTGGCGAAGGATTCGGTCCAGAACTACAAACACGAATAAAAAGCGTTAGAAAAACTACAAATGTGGCAGATGCGCGCGATCGATCTTTATGTAGAGAGGTTTACAAAAAGGGGTCTGAGAGTTACTAATAATCAACATTTAAACTGGTAAAAACTATTTATTTATTGTTATTCGTGTTATATTTAATCTGCAACAGCAATGTGAACTTTTATATACATCCATTTGGTCGTTAACTTTTAAATGCATCATTATGCTGAAAATAGCAGAGTTCTCCGCATAAAAGACCCGCGACTGGCAGATCAACAAGCTACTTCTCCAATACAGCAGGAAGTTAAATTAAATTAAATGTGGAGGATGTTAACTGTGACAAGATGATTGACAGGCCAGTTTACAGTGACAGGGTGTGTGTAACAGGTGCGACGGAGCGGTCCGTTAAAGACGCGTGACGTGATAGTATGTCCCAAAGCTTGCCTACTCTTCTACTACACACTCAAAAGTGTCTACTTTTTCTTCACCAAAAGAGTACATACTTTAAGGGCATAGTATAAGTAGGCACATTGGGACGCAGCATTAGTTATCCTGAAGACACTGATTAACTTGTTCAGGTGTGTTTGATTAGAGTTGAAACTAAACTCTGCAGGACAGCGGCTCTCTAGGACTGAACTCACCTACCCCTGCTCTGACCAAATAATTTCTCCACTACCTGTATCTGTCAGTGTACATTTGTGCTGTAAATAACACGTTTACAGGAAATAAATACAGTGGTTGTGAAGCATTCACACTTCCTACTGTAACATTGTCAGACCATAAGTACAGTAAGTGTAACAGTAAGTAACTTTTGCAAATGAATAACTGAAACCAAAGTATCCTGAAGAGGAACTGACAGTACCACCACAATGTTTCCTACAAACTCCCTAACCCTAACAGACATTTGTTTATCTAACAGAATTTAATTCAACTACTGGTGAAATTTCTAGACAAGGATACAGTGAAGGAAACATCACAATTACATGTTCCCACGGCTGGGCTTCAACCAACAAAAAGTATTTCTGCAGAGATCCATGTGGGCCTGGAGATATATTTGTGAAGTCTGAGCAGACACCTAAAGGGAGATACACACTGAAGGATTATGGAGATGGAAACTTTGCCGTTAACATCACTGATCTACGGGAGTCAGACTCTGGGATTTACTGGTGTGGAGTGGAGAGAGTTGGTCCAGATACATTTAAGAAAGTCAAACTGATAGTATCTAAAGGTAAGAATGATGAGCAATATTATGCTTTTCATTACACTGCCAGATGATTCATCTTATATTCCTAATAGCAATATTGAATGTGAGACAAAGTAATGAAGGGTTGCAGTACTACCATGTTGTTTCATATTAAATGGAAAAATAAGATGTTTTGAAGAGCTATTCTTTAAGCTGACACCAGAAATACAAACATGTCTTTGAAATTACTCTAAAACCTACAAATAGCCAACACTGGAAACGGGGAAGAAGTGACTCATCACAGGATGATGGAAACACAAACAAGCACTGCAATGCACTTGACTAAACCAAGACACTCTGTTTTCATAGCTTCAACCACTAAGAAGAGCACACTCTCACTGACATCAACAGGTAGTCAAACTTCTTATTTCATTGCCTGCATTCTATCGTAAGGGTTTACTGATGTTGTTAAGTCCTGCTTTTAAATGCTTTGTCAAAGAATCTGGTCCAGCAGGCAAAAAAAAAAAAAACAGGAAAGTTTTATGTATATTGACATGTCACATATGTTATCAAAAAATGGTATGACCCAAACGGTTTCTATTTAATACACAGGTGCTGAACACAACAAATCATCCTCAATTGCCCATATATTCCCAGTGCCTTTATATTATATTCCTTATGCTGCTGCTGGTCTGGCCATCATGGTCATCATGTGTGCAGTTGGACTGGTCACTGTTTGTCAATGCAGAAAGAGAGTCAAGAAGTCAAGTTTGTAAACAGTTAAATACTACTTCCAAAACTGCATTTTTTAAAAAATCTATTGTTGTATTATATATTGTATTGTTTGCTTTATTTCAGGATGTGTTATTGATAGATCTATATACAATTCCCATCACAGCGAGGAGGTGAGTGGAGTACAGAAACTTCATAAGATCTGAGCCACCACAATCACACAACTTCTGCTTATGCTTTATACGCCACTTCAACAGCTTATTAACAACAGAACGATGCTTTGTTTATCAGAACACTCCTGATGACAGACCATACGCCACCATAAAGAAGTCCAGTACCAAGTCTAATGATGAGAGCCAATCAGACCCAATCTACCAGAACCTACAGTTCAACACTACCCAGGGAGAAGCTATATATGGCAATCTATAAAACATATGCAATCCAATATCCTCAATCCCAAACACGTTCTACATTACAAGCGTGGCACAAGTTTGTCCGGACAATTTGTCTGGACATCAACACCATTTCTGAAAAGTATACGGCAAAAATACCTAAGCAAAAAGCCTATGTACAGTACAAGGTTCAAAAACATGTCACTTGGCAATATGATCACGCTATTATTTGTGTAAATAAATATCCCTTTTGCATGTAAAGTTTGCATGTGAAACAACAATGAAAGGTTGCAATGCTACTAGGTTGTTTCATTTTAAATGGACAAATGTGTAGAGTTATTAAATTATTTAGCCAATACAGCTTACTGTTCCTTTAATGAATCCCTAGACTAGCCTGAGGTTAAGAGTAAAATAACACAGTTCCTAATATGTGAAACTAAAAAAGGGGTTGGAAAACAGTATTTGTCAATCACATTTACCTGTTCAGATAGTTTTAAGTTCTGTACTCAATTCAGCCACCGTTTTGACCAGCTGACACCTGAGACGCTGATGTGTCTTTAAAATGTCTCTATAGGGATCTGTTGAGTTTTCTCTAAAAAAAAAAAACTGGTTGAAGCAGTTCCTGAGTTTAAAACAAGACTCAGAATTAGTCAAGAACTGTTAATGTGTATACCATCACTGCCATATTAGGGTCCAAGTTGCACATTCCTGACAGGTATCCAGAGATGGGGTGTAGCACATTGTTACTTTCAATGAAATGCAGACACACCCTTATTATCTAAAAAGTGATACAACTGTTTTTTTTGCAGCACCTACCCAAAATGATTTATCCTTGAGTAGATTTTAAGTATTCTTAGTTAGTTAACTGCAATGTATTCTAAACACAGACTCTCTTCACCATCATGGCAGCAATAACGTCTGGTTACCTAAACCAGCAGGTTGTGTTATTCCCAACATATCACCAATCAATATTTATTTTATTTTATCAATATGCAAAAAATAAGCTAATTGATTACTGCAAACCATTTGTCTGAACCTAAGAATATCATACATCATACACAACTGTATCAAATGCGCCAAAACTTTGGCCTCTAATTCAGTAACGTTCTTGCTTGGAAAAAAATACTGAGCGTAAATGTCTGAAACCAAACATGGCCAAACCTTGAAATAAAAATTTAATTTCCTTTATTGATGGAAAGGGATGATATACTGACCACTATTTTCTCATTTAAAAAATAAACCACAAACTCACCTTGCGCTCCAAATGCAATATATTTTACTGTCCAGTCAGCTGAGACAATGGCAGAATTTGTTCCACTTAAGATTCCTTCAATGATAAAACAGTATATTTCAATCACACTGGAGATGTATAGGCTAAGAAATCACATAAGAGTAAAGAAAATTAAAAACATGGTTACTAATTATCAGCAACTTACAAAATTTCAAGAAAACAATAACAGTAACAAGCCACTTAAAAGAATGGAATATGATTGAAGTAGCACTCACCATCAACATAAATGATGTAGAATCGTCTACTGGCGATGAATTCCACACTGTAAAAAATTGCTGTAAAATTTATAGTAACTTACTGGCAATTTTGGTTGCCAGTAAGACTGTAAATTTACAAGAGTACTGTAAATCAATAATTACAATTGTACTGTAAAAATACAGCAAACTCTTGCATGCTGTAAAATTGTTGTGATGGTGTAAACATTTGGTAAACTTATTTCATTTGATTCTACTAAGGAACATTTCTTAACATAAAACTGCAAACACTTAATTTATAATAGTAAAATTACTAAAAACAAGACTTTAACTCAAATCGTTGCAGTTTATCATCAACTATAGCACACATGCATGTGACAAAGCATTTAACAAAGAAATCATCACTGTATCAGCAACTCTACAGTTACTGTCTTTAAATAAAGCAGCAGAACATCAGTGTTTGTGGCTCATCATTGACTGAAGCACAGGCTCTACTCTCCACCACAATGGTGACCCACAAAACTAAATTAAACTAATAGAGCTCTCTTGTGCAAAATAATACAGTTCAGTTAAATATTTACTCTCCTTATAGATAACACCTGCTGTTAACAAGCAGAATCACTGAATGAAAGAGAAACAAGAACTACAAGAACTACAACTGACTTTAGTCAGCCACAGCCTTAGATGAACTCAACTGAAATACAAGACATCATTAAATCTCTCAAGATCTGATTAAACAACTCCACCAACGGCATTACCAGCTTCACACATTACAATTAGACTTTATTTCTGTCATATGTCTATAAAAATTATTTGAGAATTAACAGAAGTTTAATTGTTTTATTGAAAACGTTTAGTGTGACCTCACCATTGTGGCGGTCAGGGTTTCTTTAGTTGGGCTCTTGACCATCAAATTTTAATCTTAGTTTTTTTCTGGCTGCTGTAACTGTGTTTGTTGTGGGATTACAAATTTATTTAAATGTTTAATTTAGATTCCAATGTAATAGTGTACAAACTGAAGAAGTTATATACATTGTATTTAGCATTTATGGTGAAGATGATGACATCAGATGAACGATTCAAGAGGTCCCTGCCAGTTCCTGTTCTCTTATTGTAAGTCTAATGAGCCAGACGACGGAGACTCTTGCCTTTTGTTTGTAATTGCTCTTGATGCCCCTGCCCCAATCTTTGGGCAGTTAGGCTGATTGGATTAGGAGTGGTTAAATGGGGCAGGATTCTATACCTGAATACCTCATTTGCATGCTTAAAGGTCGTCACCCAGGTGCTTTGTTTTCACTCCTAAGCACTGCCCCCTAAATGTATGTAAAACTACAATGTATCACTGCTTTTAGTTAGATTTTCGATGACTACAGCTACCGACAGCTTGTGTTCTCAATAAAAGAATCCTGCTGAAGATACAACCCGAAGTCTCCTGGTCTTCACTTCTGAGTTGCCTAAACTTTAGAAGACATAGGTTGCATGCTTAAAGGTCGTCACCCAGGTGCTTTGTTTTCACTCCTAAGCACTGCCCCCTAAATGTATGTAAAACTACAATGTATCACTGCTTTTAGTTAGACTTGGATGACTACAGCGACGCGCAGCGAGTTCTCAATAAAGAGTAACTTCTGTATGAAAGATATCCCAACGTCTCCTGGTCTCTGCTTCGTAGAAGATAAAAGTTCACAACAGATGGTGCCGTGACCCGGATAGAGTTCCAGCTTCCTCACCTGAATCCAGTTTGAAAACTTCAAGCTCAAACAAAGATCTGCTTCCAGACTGCATCTTTTGGAATCCAGCGAAAACTTCAAGCTGAACAAAGATTTCCAGACTGAATTTTTCTCTCAACCAAGGTTGTGGTGAGTGCTGTCTCTAATCCAAAAGAACCTTTAAGACCAGTACAAATTTGTTTATCCTCTGCGCCGTCAGAGAAGAGTTAACAGACAGCTGTAGGGTTTGGTTAACCCCTTAACTGTCACCCACAGTTTTGAACAGAGACATTATAGTGCACTATCCAAACTTAATTTTTTATAATTCATGAATGAAAATATTTTGTAACATGATTTTAATGTACCATTTACATGGTAATGCAATGTCTGATTTTAAAATGGGTTTCAAAGGATGAATTTTGAAATTTTAAGTTTTCTACTGATAAATAATTTCTTATGATTTCTAATTCGTGATAGAGAAAAAGGCAACTAAGAAGACTTTCTGTGACAAAGGTCAGAATTCATGTCATGATGTAGATTTTTTTCAGGTGCACTCTTGTCATAAACAGAGGTGTCAAATCCAGGGTCAGAAAGTAAAAGTCCTGCCATGTGTTTATTCCACCCATGAACTCAGCAGCTGATTTCACCAGAGGAGGAACCAACTCATTCCTTTCAAGTCACAAGCAAGTTTCGAGACCAAATCCCAAGACCTCAATGAGTTGAGGTAATTAAGAGATAATTGAGAGACTAATTAAATGATGATTGTGCATTAGTGATGAACACCTGCTGTTACTGTGAATCACAGAGGATCAGATGTTGATGTTTTATTGGTTAAAATGATACCACCATCATGTAGATCAGTGTTTGCTTTAGTTGGGCTCTTGACCCTTGACTCCTGTGTTAGATCTCTCTGTAGCAATGCATGTGCTGTTGTAAAGCGGAGAGATCAGTGCTGTGCAGTGAGCAACTGTTAGTTGTTTTCATATGATGAAGTAATCATCAGGTGCTTACCTGTTTGCATCCAATATACTGTGTGTATATATATATACACATACAACATTTTCATTTTTAATTTATGTTCTGCTTTTGAATAAACAACTCTGTGAAACCACAGTGCGCAATGAATTTACTGCTGTAGCAGTTATAGAGAAAGAATTTTAAATCTAATGCATTTAAATATTTAAACTCCAGTCCTACTCAGACACACACAGACATCAAGAACCAGCGTATGAATCTCAACAATGGTGACAATCAACAAAATGCTTCATGCTGCAATGCATGCTGGGTAACACCACAGTATGAATAATTATTGTCACCACTGTTGAGGATCGTATGATAAGTGTTCATGTCTAAAAGCCTGAGCAATATAATTCTTAATTTTTTCCAATATTTAATATTACAATGGCATTTGTTTAATAGTAAATTCCTGCAGTTCTGTAAAGGCTGAACGTCAGTAAATAAACCAAAGAGAGACACCTTCATGATGTTCATTCAAGTGACATAAAAGCCAAAAGTGTAAGCTCATCTGCTTCCTCAAGCTTTTAATTCAGCAATGTGCAAATGTTTGTTGTGAATCAATATTGCAATTGCTTAAAAGCAATCCATTCTCAGTTACTAAAAGGGTCAAGAGCCCAACTAAAGCAAACACTGATCTCCATGATGGTGGCATCATTTTAACCAATAAAACATCAACATCTGATCCTCTGTAATTCTCAATAACAGCAGGTGTTCATCACTAATGCACAATCAACATTTAATTAGTCTCTCAATTATCTCTTAATTACCTCAACTCGTTGAGGTCTTGGGATTTGACTCGAAACTTGCTTGTGACTTGAAAGGAATGACTTGGTTCCTCCTCTGGTGAAATCAGCTGCTGAGTTCATGGGTGGAATAAACACATGGCAGGACTTTTACTTTCTGACCCTGGATTTGACACCTCTGGTCATAAATTAATCTATTACTTTTCCTACATAATTTTTAACAGAAAAGTGGTAAAATACCTATTTAGGAGTCTTAGACCTTTCCAACGATATATAGTTTGTCATGATTAGATTAGGATTTAATTGTAAAATAGTGAAGTAAAGGTAGGCGTCCCACAGGGTGGACGGTGACAGTTAAGAGGTTAACTAAGTTTTCCTCTAAAAAATGTACTTTTAGAGATGAAGTTACCCTCTGTCCAGGCAGGGAAGTTTAGCATCAAGTGCTAATATTGTTTTATCCTCTGTTCTGTGTAGGCAGGGAAGATTGGCATTTACGTGCTAGTTATTTTGGTTTATCCTCTTTTCACAGAGAAGTTTAGCATTTCATGCTGATAATTTTGGTTTATCCTCTGTTGATCAGAGAAGTTTTAGTGTTTTGATTGTGTGGTAACAAAGTTAACAATAGTTAAGCTGTGTTAACAAGTGTACCCTCTGTTGATCAGAGAAGTTTTAGTGTTTTTGTTTGTGTGGTACAGAAGAAACGTACAAAATGGTTAGAAGGAATGCTAGGCTGATTCCAACAACAGAAAAGGGTGGTCTTGCGACTCCTTTGTGGTCAGATAGCGAATTCAAATCACTGTTAGAGTGCAAATGAACCTAATAGTCACTGAAAAGTTAGACAAGAACTAATTCAGAAATATGAGATCCATCCAGATAAGACTTGGTCTGTAGATGAGTGTAAAAAGGTATTAGGAGCATGTGTTCGCAAGAACAATGTGAAAGGCATTATCTGCTGCCACAGAGAATTTGGTTTAGCACTAGCTACACAACAATCTCAGCGTAACTCAGAGCTAGAGAAACAGAACAATGAGCTTCAAGCTAGAGTGTCCTCTTTGACTAAGAAATTGAACCGCAACAAAGCTGCAGCAAAACTGATGTGGAAGTTAGTCAGCGGATAAAATTTACCCTGATTTACAAGCATTCTTTGAAAGAGATGTAGCTCTCCAATCAGTAATTGATGTGCCTGTAAATTCGGTCAATGTTTGTGGTGCTCGGAGAAGATCTCAAGGCATTGAGGAAACTGAAAGTGTTCCTCTCAACTCTTCTGTTGTGCAAATACAAACTGTTGCCAAAACACTAGGACCTAAAGATATAGAGAGACTGTCTCAGAGCTTATCCTCAGCACGCACACATTTTTCTGAATTTAGAAGAGTATTGATCAGTAAAATGCGCCTTTACGACATGTCTTTAACAGAGGTAACGCAGTTGATGTCACAAATTCTAACTGAATCTCAATTCAACAGTTTTGAATCTGCTGTTACTTCTGAACTGCGACATGCAAGTAAAGGTGATTTAAGAGAAGGTATTTTGAAAATCCTAAAGAATATCTTAGGACCCAAAATAGATTGGTCTAGAATTACTACCTGTGTGCAAAAGAAAGAAGAAACTGTGAGTGAATATACTGAGAGATTTTGTCAGTCACCTGTAATTTACAGTGGAATTGTTGATGACCCTGAAAGTGTGCTAGATGACAAGGGACCCCTAGTTCGTATCTGGTCAGATGGCCTTGTAGCCGAATACAGAAAAGCTTTACCATTCTTAGATCTAACTTGGTCTAACAGAACTCTCAGAAGTAACCTAGACAGGTTAGCTACATGGGAAAGAGATGCTGATGTCAAGGCAAAAGTGAGAGTAGCAGCAGCTACGTTTAACACAACAAAACAAGACAAGAGATGGTCTAAAAGAGAAGGCAAATGCAACTACTGTGAAAAATTAGGACATTGGGAGAAAGAGTGTAGGAAGAAGTTGCAAGATAGTAAAAGAAATGCTATGCATAATTCTGCTCCTCCTCAGCCTGCCTACAACCCTGAAGTAGTTCCGCCAGTGACCACTGAAACTTTAGGACAGCTCGTACAGGCTCTTGTAAGAGCACAACAAGACCAGGAAAAACTAATTGTTGGGGCTGTGAGTAGCTACCTTTCCTGTAATCCATCACAATGACAAAATAATTTTTGTGAAAGGTAGCGTAAAAGAGAAAGAGATTGATTTTTTGCTTGATACAGGTGCAGAGTGTACAGTAATTCCTACAAAATTGGCACAAGTTTTAAACATCCCATACAAGAAAACCAAACTTTGTTTAACTGGCGTAATAGGTGAAGATTCTGTTTTGTATGAAACCCCGCCCATAGAGGTACAATTTGGCCCAAAAACTCTGACTACAAAATTGCTATGTGCTCCATTAAATACAGGTGCAATTTTAGGCATGGATCTTCTGAGACAAGTACATCTAACGTTAGACGTGTCCTCAGAATCCGCTAGCATAAAAATTTCCTCAGCACAAGTTTCTACCAATAATGCAATCCCTACTGAGTATGCTTTCTTACAGAATCATCTAATTTGGGCTAAAGACAAGGATGATTGTGGTTTGTTAACAGGTGTAGAACCAGTTAAATTGACGGAAATCCACCTCCGGTCACCAAACAATATCCGATTAATAAGGAAGCTATACAGGAATCAAACCTATTGTAGAAAAGTTGCTGAAGCAAGGAGTGCTAGTTAAAACCAACAGTCCATGTAATTCACCCATATGGCCCATCAAGAAATCAAATGGGACATGGAGACTTACAATAGACTACAGAGTAGCCAATAAACATATTGATAAAATCACCCCCCTAGTGGCAGATCCATCTACAATTTGTAATGGCTTACCATTAGATTGTAAGATTTTTTCAGTAATTGATATGTCTAATGGATTCTTTTCTGTACCGTTGCACTCTGACAGCCAGTCATGGTTAGCTTTCACAGTTGACTATGAACAATACCAGTGGACACGATTGCCACAGGGATTTCAAAACTCCCCAACTATATATCATCAGGCTGTCAGACGTGATTTGTGTGACCCAGAATGTCCAGTCAAACAGTCCACTATGATTCAATGTGTCGATGATATTTTGCTTGCCTCAACAGACCACGAGGTACATCAAATTGAATTGACAGCATTGTTGGACTATTTGCATAAAAAAGGACACAAATGCAGCTTTCACAAAACTCAAATTACTAAAAAGCAAGTCACATTTCTGGGTCAAACAATTGGTGCAGGAAATAGATCCATTACACAGGATCGAGCGGCTTCAGTCAAAGCCATACCTCCGCCTACTACCATTAAAACACTCCGCTCATTTTTAGGAACAGCAGTTTACTGTAGACCTTGGATTGAAGACTATGCCTCGATTGTGCAGCCTCTCTATGAGTTGTTGAAAGGCCATGGTAAAGATTCAGATACTGTTTGTATGGAAGAAATTCATCTCAAAGCTTTTAATGATTTGAAGAGAGCACTATGTCAAGCACCAGCATTAGGAATTGCCCAATCAGATAGACCCTTTGTGCTTTATGTCCATGAACACTTAGGCTTTATGACTGCATGTCTAATGCAAGATCATGGGGGCAGCTTACGCCCAATTCATTACTATTCTGGTAAACTTGACATAGTCGCTCAAGGTATGGGCCCATGCCTCAGAGCAGTACAGGCAGTTCATCTAGCGCTTCAGGCTTCATCAGGAATGGTGTTAGGTCAGAATGTAAATGTAAAATGCCCTCACGCAGTGTCTGCACTAATGAATCAAGCAAAAGTCACTTCTGTCACCTCCTCCCGTTGGGGAAATTGGTTAGCAACTCTCACAGCCCGAACATTGTTATACAGCGTGCACCAGTCACGAACCCATCCTCATGTATGATGTCTGCAATGACTGAAGTTGTGTTAGAGGGTGAAGGTGAAATGACTCATGATTGTGTTACGCTTACATATGCAGCGACAAGTGAAATAGCAGAAACTCCCATAGAGAACGCAGAATTGGAGTTGTTTGTTGATGGTTCAGCTCAAGTTATTGAAGGTAACAGACGAGCAGGATATGCAGTAACTTCCACCACTGAAGTAGTTGCTTCAGGTTGTCTTCCAGATCATTTTTCAGCTCAAGCTGCAGAACTAGTAGCCTTAACAAGAGCATGCACGCTAGCTTCAGGATCAGTTGCAAATATCTACACAGATTCCAGATACGCTTTTGGGGTAATTCATGATTTTGGTGTTATTTGGCAAACCAGACAATTTCTAACTTCTGCTGGATCCCCCATTAAGCATGCTGGATTAGTGAAAGATTTAATGTTTGCCATGAAACTCCCAAAGAAATTAGCGGTGATCAAAGTGAAAGCACACCTCACAACTAATACTACGGAAGCTAAAGGTAATGCTCTTGCTGATGTAGCGGCTAAACAGGCTTGTTTCTATGCAACTGTACAAGTGTGTTCAGGTAGTACAGCACAGAAGACAATTCTACCTCCGGAATCAATCATTGATCTGTATAAAGACGTTCCTCTATATGAAGCATGGACATGGTTAGACAAAGGAGCCACTGTGGATTCATCCGCTGCTGGACCAAAGGGGAAAGTATGTTGCTCCCGAATCACTGTTGCCATATTTAGCTCAACAAATACACAATTTGGGTCACAGTGGTCCAGCAACGATGAATCACAGGTTCTCAAATCAATGGTGGAATCCAAAATTCAGAAACATAGCCACTGAAACAGTCAAGAGATGTGTAACATGTCAGAAAAATAATGAGGTACCAGCAGCCACCACACCAGCAGCACATACCCCAGCTCCACCAGGGCCATTTCGTCACCTGCAAGTTGATTACATATCATTGCCCCCTTGTAAAGGAAAAACTGACGTTTTGGTAGTAATAGACAAATTCTCAAGATGGGTAGAAGCTTATCCAACAGGGCGTGCTACAGCTGCACATACTGCTAAATGTCTTGTTACTGATTTCATTCCCAGATGGGGATTACCAGATTGCATTGACTCAGATCAAGGTACCCACTTCACAGGACAGGTAGTCAAGGAAGTATCTAGAATGTTGAAGATTAAGTGGAACCTTCACTGTCCCTATAGGCCACAAGCATCAGGACAGGTTGAACGATCAAACAGAACAATCAAAACCAGGCTAAGCAAAATGCATCAGGAAGGAGTACCATGGGTTGAAGCACTGCCCGCAGTACTGTGTAGTATGAGAGCGTCACCTAACAGATCAGTAGGACTGAGCCCTCATGAGATTATTACTGGGCGTCCTATGCAGATGCCAGGTGTGATTGATCTTAGAAATGCTGATGTTCACATTGCTTCAGATGCCCTGATCGCTTACTGTGAAAACCTCACAAAGGCAGTACAGAGTGCCAGAGAGAGTTGAGTCGTGTTGGCAGACTCCACTAGAAGGTGGACACACTATCATCCCAGGTCAATGGGTCATGATAAAGTCGTTCAGAAACAAGCCATTAGAGCCTATGGTACGGACCACATCAAGTGATGTTGATTACAGCAGCTGCAGTATTGTGTCAGGGAAGGAAAACTTGGACTCATGTGTCACACTGTAAAGTTGTTCCTCCACCTACAGGGATAGGTTAGGACACATGGACCAGTGAGGAGCCCAGGGAAGAACCGGATGCAACAGGCTTGGGGCCAACCCTGTGGTGAACACACCCTCATAGGCCTTCCCCATCCACTAGTCCACCCTCACCTCACTGTTCTTTAGGTGTCACAGGAATTAAGAAATAGAAAGAAGGAACAACAATAGCAGACGAGATTGAACAGAGGATACAACCCTAATGTTTGTAGTCTTTAGAACAAATACTGCTGTCTTTTGTTTTCTTTCTTCCTCTGTGCAGATACCACTTGATGGCTGTTCCAAGACCCATGCGCACCGAACTCCTCACCTGCGTATGAAGCCACAACCTCTAAAAGACAACGAGACCCACTGCCGAGCCAACTGTCACGGAAGACAGAACAAAGAAAAAATACACAACGCAGAGAATCACATACGAGAACTTCAGTCATCCAGCAACATGATCAAGACATTCTTGATCTTTCAGCAAAATTACACCTGATGGCTGAAGATAATTCTTCATGGTTCGGAAACCTGTTAGTATCAAGTGTTTCATGCAACAAATGACTCACGCCCATCACGAGAAATGACAGTTCAACCAGAAAAGACTATTAAGAACTTCACAGCTGCATGTTTGTTTTCTGTGTCAGCATGCAGTTACAGACAATCAACACAGAACAAGTGCTATGTGCCTGTAACGATCACATGTTACAAGAATGAACTTTTAAGTGTCTAAATTTGTATTTTGTGAGAGTTATTAGAACTCTCAAAGGGGGAATTGTGGGATTACAAATTTATTTAAATGTTTAATTTAGATTCCAATGTAATAGTGTACAAACTGAAGAAGTTATATACATTGTATTTAGCATTTATGGTGAAGATGATGACATCAGATGAACGATTCAAGAGGTCCCTGCCAGTTCCTGTTCTCTTATTGTAAGTCTAATGAGCCAGACGACGGAGACTCTTGCCTTTTGTTTGTAATTGTTTGATGTAATCTTTGGGCAGTTAGGCTGATTGGATTAGGAGTGGTTAAATGGGGCAGGATTCTATACCTGAATACCTCATTTGCATGCTTAAAGGTCGTCACCCAGGTGCTTTGTTTTCACTCCTAAGCACTGCCCCCTAAATGCATGTAAAACTACAATGTATCACTGCTTTTAGTTAGACTTGGATGACTACAGCATCAAGAATGTTCTCTCAATAAAGAGTAACTTCTGTATGAAAGATATCCCAACGTCTCCTGGTCTCTGCTTCGTAGAAGATAAAAGTTCACAACATTGTAAAGCATATTTGTTATAGCAAGAAAACCCAGAAAAATGTGTGATTATGTGCTTTTGATTGATTGTTGATGATATAATCATTATCTACACTCAAAAAAGTGATTTGGTCTAAATTGTTCCAGTGTTCATGTGTTTCCACACTACAGAGTGTTCAAGTAGAACTGAAGCAGTGCTGGAGTTAAGGAGATAATTATGTGACGATTGATCATTAATGGTCCGTGTACCTTCGGATAATTCGTTTTTTTATTTAATATTGAAATCTGAAAAATGAAAAAAACGCCACATTTTTCGTTTTTCATTTGTTCAAACAAAACGAAAAATCAAGAATTCGGCTTCAGTTTTCGTTTTACGCTCAGGGACAGAAAAGGGATAAACTACTTGAATATTCGATCTCTACAAGTGGGCGGAGTGAAACGCCCCTCTCCGCTGATTGGTCAACCAAACATTACAACATAATAATAGTCCTTAAAAATAATAATAGTTCTCTGCTTCTACAGATTCTTAACATGTTTATTTCTGCTACATTTGGTCTCTTTCTCTTCATCAAACAGCCAGATTAACCAATGGCTTGACACAAACCGTGCGAGGCAGAACCTTTCAGTCCTCTGGCACACCGCCTGTTTTATTATATAGCCACCTATCAAAATTTGTGTGCAAAGCAGCGACGCACTGCAGCGCGGGAAAATGTATTGTAGTGAAGCGCAGACCGGTATCAATGTATGTGAACGTACACAGAGTCATAACTTTTGTTTTAGACAATACGCTACGTTTTGGACAATGGAGGAACCTAAATAATATGACAGATATGACAAGATATGACTTTGTGTAATTTACCTTCACATCACATCTATTAGCTATTTTTCTATTTTGAGTTTTATTCACAGAGCACTTTATAGCAAATCATATTGTTATCACGGCATGGGACTATTTGTTCCTCCATGGTGCTGTTTTAGTGAAATGAATTTGACGTCATGATTTGAAGGTGAACTCGGTGCTCACACCTCATGTTTGCGGCTAAATGCAAATTATCATAATTGACGGACAGCTATGCCCTGAAAAGACATCAGCACTCCGGCTGTTGATGTTAATAACGTGTTTTAATGTCGGTAATAATTTCACCACCATCAAGATCTAATATTCTCTCTGAGTTTCCATGTTCCCTTACGAAAATTAGCCATGGTTTTAACAGAATAAATACATTTATAGTGGTCTGCGCTAATACAATCTCCGCTGCAGTGCGTTGTATGGGAAGCCAAACAACCAAAAAATTTGAATTTGAAAATCTGAATCTGATGGTCAAAAAAAAAAAAAAAAAATCTAAATATTGAGAAAATCGCTTTTGTCCAAATGAAGTTCTTAGTATATATTACTAATCAAAATTAAGTTTTGATTTATTTGGGGATTTACAAAATATCTTCATGGATGATCTTTACTTACAGTAATATCCTAATGATTTTGGAATAAAAGAAAAATTGACAATTTTGACCCATACAATGTTGGCTATTGCTGCAAACATACCCTTGCTTTTTGTGGTCCAGAATTTTTATTTTATTTTTATTTTTGGTCTCTAAAGACCAGGGAACATCCAAGGTAATGTTCTTTAACTTTAACAGTGCAATTTTATATAATGGCTACGTTTGTCAGGCTTTTCTCTACGCTACATATTAAATAAATAAATAAATAAAATTTAATTAATTGATTTAAAACAAACTCTTTTCAAAATTGTAAATTGTATGTAAATTCAATATGATGTATTTTGAATTTTGCACTGCATTTATTTTAGGGTTATTAACTTAATACTGATCTTCATTATGTTAACGTGCAGGAAAAATACGAACTTCTTATGTTGGCTGCGCTGTCAGTTCGGTGGCGCTAGCAAACACGTCCTCCCTGCGCTGTAGAGTCGGTCGTGCCCGGTCCATTGAGCCTATGACAGGACAGCGCGCAAACTCTTTAATATCGCACTGTTTCTCCCACTTTTGGGTTGTTTGGCTTCCCATACGTTGCAGTTTTGCCACACAGATTTTAATAGGTGCCCTACTAAAAAAAAAAAAAAAAACAATAGAAGCCCATTAGAAACCATCACAAAATTCCAGTGGTTTACATTAAAATACCATTATGAACCATTAGCTTTTTCCAGTAAAACCATTACAAAATTCCTTTTGTAGTGTGTTTTGGGCATTTTTCAATAGGATTTAACATCCCACCAATAGAATCTATCACATACCAGTAGACACCACTATAGTTTCCATTAACACCAATACAATTCCCATCATAACCATTAAATCCATTACATTTTCTATTGTGTTTTGGGCAGGGTTCTATTGTTTTTTCAGCATGGTTAGCTATAATAAATCAGGCGGCCGTGCCAAAGATGTAGGCTAGTAGGTAGTTGTGTGCAGGTACGAATTAAATTAATATTTATGAGATTTCAGGGTAGGTTGCAGAATTTAAGCCTACACAAAAGAAATCTCTGTCTAGGCTCTGCCTCGGTATTGTTGTGTCAAGCCATTCCTTAATCTGGCTGTTTGTTGAAGAAAGAGATCAAATGTAGTAGAAATAAACACTTTAAGAATACATAGTAGCGGAGGACTTTTATTATGTTTTTATGACTATTATTATGTTGTAATGTTTGAGACCAATCAAAATACTTGTAGAGATCAATATTCAAGTAGTTTATCCCTTTTCTGTCCCTGAAAGTAAAAATGAAAATGAAGCCGAATTCTTGATTTTTCGTTTTGTTTGAACAAATGAAAACGAAAAAGGTGGCGTTTTTTTCATTTTCTTTTCAGATTTCAATATTAAATCAAAAGAATTATGTGACACGGATCATTAATGATGAACACCTGCTGTTATCAAGAAGAATCACAAGGAAAGAGAAACACAAGAACTACAACTGACTTCAGCCACAGCTGAAGATGAAATCAACTGAAAAATAAAGACATTAAATCTCTCAAGATCTGATTAAACAGCACAAACAGCATCAGATTGACTTTATTTCTGTCAGACTTCTAGAGAAGCTCTTATTGAGAATTAACAGAGGTTTAGATGCTTTATTGTTTTGTTTGAAATCACCATCAAAGAGACCAGTGTTTCCTTTTGTTGGGCTCTGGGCTCTTGACCCTTGACATGTTGGTGTTAATATTACACTGGTTGCTTTAATTGTGTGTTTATATAGACACTTGTTTAGCCAGCAAAGCTAAGAGAAAAAATGGCATGTGATCCACCGATCTCATTTCAAGTCCAACATCTGATTGTATGGATGTAGTACTGCTTTAGATTTTTTATATAGCTTCAGATCTAGTAGTCTTGTAAAATCAGATAATTTAAATAATTTACAAATCACTTTGTGCTCAAAAAGTTTTCATCTGTAACAATGCAAAGATCACAGACATCAAGAATCAGCGTATGAATCTCAACAATGGTGACAGTCAACAAAATGCTTCATGTTGCAATGCATGCTGGGTACCAGCATAGTACAAGACTCTCCCATGTATCCCAGCATGCATTGCAGCATGAATAAACAACGCAGCTGAATTGTCTGATTATTTTCTTTTATTCTTACTATTTTATTTTACGTATGCTGTTATAGTTGTGACTTTTAGTAGCTTGTTTTGTGATGTTCAGAGTTTTATCTGAATATTTTCTTGACTGTCACCATTGTTGAGATTCATACACTGATTCTTGATGTCTGTGGTCTTTGTATTGCTACAGATGAAAACTTTATGTGCACAAGGTGATTTGTAAATTATTCAAATTATCTGATATTTACAATACTGCAAGATATGAAGCTACGAAAAAATCTAAAACAGTATAATGTCTATATAATCAGAAATTAGACTTGAAATGAGGTCGTGACCAGTGACAAGATCTACCCACAACTCTTTTTCACTTGGCTTCGCTGGTTAAGCTAAATGTGTTTTAAATGATCACACAATTAAAGCAACCAGTAATATTAACACCAAAATGTCAAGGGTCAAGAGCTCAACAAAAGGAAACACTGGTCTCTTTGATGGTGATTTCAAACAAAACAATAAAGCATCTAAACCTCTGTTAATTCTCAATAAGAGCTTCTCTAGAAGTCTGACAGAAATAAAGTCAATCTGGTCAGTCTGATGCTGTTTAATCAGATCTTGAGAGATTTAATGTCTTTTTTTCAGTTGATTTCATCTTCAGCTGTGGCTGAAGTCAGTTGTAGTTCTTGTGTTTCTCTTTCCTTCGGTGATTCTTCTTGATAACAGCAGGTGTTCATCATTAATGATCAATCATCACATAATTATCTCCTTAACTCCAGCACTGCTTCAATTCTACTTGAACACTCTGTAGTGTGGAAACACATGAACACTGGCGCAAATTAGACCAAATCATTTTTTGAGTGCAGTCTTACTGGCAACCAAAATTGCCAGTAAGTTACTGTAAATTTTACAGCAATTTTTACAGTGCAGGTATGCTATCATCTATGTGACACAATTTAACTACTTTGCTATGTATTTATTTTTACACATCATGGCAAACCAAAGCAACTGAAATTGTTTTTATAAAATAATTTCCTCCTAACAGCAATGAGAAAAAGCTTTAAGGCATAAGAGTTTAAAAAATATATATATATATAATATATATTTTATATATTTTGTAGAAATTCAATTTGTGTGTATGTGTATTTAAACTTTAACTCCCAGAAGGACTGGCCATCTTGATTACATAATAGATCCTTCATAGTTTCATCTTCTGCAACAAAAATAAAAATTTTTGTTTTGTTTTGTTTTGTTTTTTTCATTTAGTAGTTTTGATGACTTGCGTTTTAAACTGAAATACAAAAAAAAAAAAAAACTTACCTCATCTAACACACAACATAACATTCTAATTACTTAACGTTCTGTGATGAAACTTCAGAAACACACATTTTATCATGATATTAAACAATTTCTAAACTGAAATTGTGTTTTATGAAACTCAAAACTGGTCATTTTAAATGGAAAGACTGCAAACCTTGCCTTCCTCACGCCGGTGATTTGTTGAGGGACGTTCGCGCGTTTCTTCTTTTTTACAGAGCATGTTTTAGTATCTCATAATTTTGACTTTTTTATCTCGCAATTCTGACTTTTTCTCGCAATTGCGAGTTTATATCTCGCAATTCTGACTTTTTTTCTCGCAATTCTGACTGTTTGGTTGAGTTTACAGTACAGCAGTTTACTACTAATAAGTTTTGACGGATGACAAAAGAATGTGATTTATAACTATGACTATTATTATGAAAAAGGAAAAAAAAAACAAAAAAAAAACATTTGCACCACAAATCGATCCAGGTTTCTTTCAGATGAGGCTGGGCTTAGTTAGCCACAGTTACTTTAGTATTATTGTAGCAGGTTTATTTATTTTTAGCAATTTACTAAACACGTGAGAAGTACGCAATATTAACTGCCCAGTCTTAGATTCAAAAGAAGACTGAAATCACTGAAGTGTTTGTACCTTTTTATTAGCGCATGAAATATGGCAATACATTCTGTACAGAGAGTTTTCCCACAGCTGAGCAGATGTCACAGCTCTCACCTTGATCACTATGTCTGACATATCTTCATGTTCCTGCAGTGCTCTGGGGTTGATTATGTATTTTGCATTGTAAAAAAGTAGAAAGCTTATGTTTTACTTTACTTGAACTGCATCTTGAATGAAAAGTAAAATGTCAAAACACACACACATATATACACAGCAAAAAGCCTACTATTAAATTAACTCTCCCGGGAGTTTATTTGAGTACACACTGAAGAGTGTTAAAATTAAAACAGAAGAGTGTCAAATTAACACTGAAGCAGAGTTACAGTTAATGAGATAATTAGGTGATTAATTAAGTGATGATTGACCATTATTGAAGACATCTGATGTTAACAAGCAGAATCACCAAAGAAGAAAATTAAAATTTTTATGTCACCATTTTAGTGGTCGGTGTTTGCAATAGTTGACCCTTAAATTTGTAATATTAGACTTTGTTTGGTTGCTGTGGGTTGCTTTGTGGTGCAAATGTTTTTTGTTCATTATCATCATCATAATAATAATAATAATATAAAAGAAGCTTGGTCATAGTTTTAACCCACATTCTCTTGTCATCTGTCAAAGCTTCTTGGTAGTAGACTGCTGTACTGTAAACTCAACCACTAGGGGAAGCTGAACCTGCCAAGCGCTTGAGAGCTGGATTTGTAACTTGCTGACTAAATAATGGTCAATCATCACTCAATTAATTACCTAATTATCTCATTTAACTTTAACTCTGATTCAGTGTTAATTTGACACACTTGTGTGTACTCAAATAAACTCCCAGGAGAGTTCATTTAACACTGGGCTTTGTTGTGTGTATATATATATATATATATATATATATATATATATATATATATATAAATAAATAAATATAAAGGATCTATGATCAGAGGCCTGTTCCATAAAACTAGTTTACCAAATAAGCCAGGCTTATTTCGGTAATTCTGACTTATTTTCACTTGATTTGGTTTCTGAAAGCAAAATTACCATAGCTCAAACTCAGTCACTGTGGCAACTTATGCTGGCAAACTAACCTGGTCAGGAGCAGGCTAACTGTCAGGCTAAGCTGAGCTCCTCTAACACTGACCAATAGGAACGCATAGATATTACCACCGACTCTCTCACATACAATTAGTTGACTTTATTATTAGTCCAAAAATAAAAGTATACAGAAAATACACCTTAAATAATAAAATAAATAAAAAATAGGCTACAACCAACTGTATTTAATGTATTGTGCCCAAAATAGGCTAATGACATTTTAACATAGTTGCTTGCTACTTGCGTATTTAGTTGATCAGCAGTTTCTAGCCATGCAGCCTTTCTCTCTGAATTTATGACAGCTGCACCTTTTATGGTTATTAGAACATTAAAACATTGCAATCTAAAATGGCTCTTTAAAGCATTAAAAATTACATTAAAATCACTGAATTAAAAATTAAAATAAATAATAGAAATCAGACTACATTTTAACTGATAAAAGGAACACACATTTAAGTCATTTGAGCTAGTATGGCTGTATTAGCCATCTTACATTTGATTTATGGTTACTGCTATCATAAAAAATACACTTATAAGGATTAAAATTCTATGTGTCACATTTAATGTCCAACAACAAATATTTTAGCAGAATGTATATTGCATTCGGAATTCTATTCTGCTTCGCCTGTGTAGTGCATCAGCAGCGCCTTGCATAAGCCTCGCCCACTCCTGACGGCAAAATGGATATATTTGCATGACTTTCTAACATTTACAGATGAAAAATATACCTGTGACGTGTCAGATATACACTGAGGAAAACATAACGTCTCAAATGCATTAAACAGCACAGATATTGCTGTTTGCCATGGTGGATTGATTTGATTCATGATCGACATTAAGGGCTGTTTAAGAATAAGCGTGCACATCAAATTATCCTGACTCATTGAACCTGGATCGAATTAGTGAGATTGCGTGAATTTAAATTGTCGTTTATGAAACCGCTTTAGTCCCGATTTGATTTGTTAGGCTATTTCAAGTCAGGTTTTGGACTTTAATCCCCGCTTTTCTTAGCGTCTTTTATGGAACAGGCCCCTGATGGCACAAGGACCAAACTCTGTGTTTGTTTATTTAGTTGACTTTGGTTTACAAGGGCTGCAGTGCATTTAACTAAAGCAGATGTTTAATAATGCACACTCAAAAAATAAATAAACATGATTAAATAAAATGCAAACACTAAAGCAAGAAAGTTAGTTCTTATTATGGTCTGATTTAGATGATTTTTCAAGACTCAATTGCATAGTTAAGTAGATATTTTGATGCTGCTGTAAATCACAGACAAATCATTCTCTTGACCCGCCGTAGATCTGTAAACAGAAAACATGTGATCAACACATGGCATACAACTGAAGTAGAAAAGATGTTTTAGAACTGCTGTGCAAGGACTGGCTTTTAATGTCTGTAGAAACTGAACTTAACAGCATAAACTGGGGTCTTATTTTAAATAAAAGCCACACAAGGTCATAAAGGTGAAGACAGAAATAATAATGTCTCACTTGGCTTCAGTAGCAGGTTTGTGAACTGTAACGCTGGCGTACTGGATCTCATCCTCTTCAGGTTTATTTGTGTCTTTATTTTTGTTGTGATACGGGACAGAAGCATAGAGTATCTTGTCATCATCTCCAGATTCAGAGGCATTTCCTGCAGATGTCTGCAATACAGTGATAATAACATTTATTTTAACTTCTTTTGTGAATTTAAATAAATACAATATATATATATATATATATATATATATATATATATATATATTAAAACAAAATCAGCTCCCCACATCTGAAAAGTTTTAAAAGTGTCATAATATGTGGCATATCAATTCACATGCAGGCCAATGAAATGTCTGCCACATTATTATTCTTGCAATTATATATTTTATTATTATTATTAATGTAAGATTTAATATTTCTGTGTTTCAGAAATAATGGCATCAGTGATCAGCCTTACCTTTTTTGGCTCAATGTCCTGAGAGCCATTTAAATGATTGTCAGTGTCCTGAGAATCATTGTTTTTTATCTTCTTCCTGTTTTTATCAAAGTTTGATACAGTACATTTAACTTAAAACTTAAAACTGAAACTGTTCTTGCTGCAATTTGATAAATATTTACATTGAAATATCTGTGGCTAAATAAATAAATTTACAATGTCACCATATTTTTCTAATATTCTCTGCTCAGAACTGAAATTATCTGCAAGACAAATTCAGGTTTTTAGGATTTGTCGACCTCGCTGACCTTTTGTGCACAATGATGACGACGATGATGAGAAGCAGGAGCCCAAATCCAGCTGCAATAATGGCAAACAAACCAATGATATACAGGATATTCCAAGCATCTAAAAGGAAAGGAAATGACAAGAATATTTGTTTTTATTAAAGTTTTTAAACATAGGGATGATAGATGTAGTTTGGGAGTGGATAGACTTCACCCTTAATACATTTAAACATGATCAGCACAGGAGTGTCTGTTTATAGTGAATACCTTTAAGAGAGACTAAAACAGATGCTGATCTCTGAGATCCATATTGATTCTGAGCCTCACAATAGTAGCGTCCACTGTGACTGGAGTTAAAGCTGGAGATGATGAAACTCTGTCCAGATCCAACAGCTGAGGTTTGATTCTCCTTAAACCAGCTGAAGTTCAGAGCAGGAGGGTTTGAGTCACTGCTGCAGCTCAGAGTCACTGAATCTCCCTTCACTATTTCACCAGACGCACTGATGGACACCGAGACGCTCTTTGGAGGATCTAAAAGTTTAATGATTATTTGGAGTAATTTCTGTTCAGAAATCAGTTCAAGATACCAGTATTGGCCACAAAACAAAGGTTTGGAATTAGATTTTAATAAATGAATGAATGTAAGCGTAAGTCAAAATACATGACCAACTTTGAATGGCTGTCAATGGACAAAGATGCTGTTGTCAGGCAGATGGTGTAGTTACAGCATTGACCAGCAGTAGGCTGAAGGGTCCACACTGATCAGCCAAACCTTTCAGCCATCGGTCTGACAGGCAGAGAGTGAATAAGTATCTACTCACACAGGACAGTGATGTTGACAGCAGGAGAGGGCAGATGTTGATGTCCTCTGACGGCGCAGCTGTAACGGCCAGAATCACTGCGCTCTGACTGAAGCTGGAGTGTTTCGCTCTGGATCTTTAAAGCCTGTCCATTTTTGTACCAGATGAATCCGTCTGTCAGACTGCATGTGGTTTCACAGGTCAGATTGACTCTTTCTTTCTCCAGCACCAGCTGCGGTGCCTTTACCTGAAGAGCTGGAGAAACACATCTGTCTAACCAGGACCAAGAAATTAAATTATTAACAGAAATGAAGGAGTGAAGTGGATTACCAGAAACTTTAAGCTGAATTCCTGGTTGACCAAACCATTTTTGTCCTTCAGTATTAGTTATTAATCTGAAACAATACTCGCTCACATCATTTTCAGTGATGTTGTGCAGTCTGAGGACAGCAGTTTGGTTTTGTCTCTGTTCAATGTATTCAACCCTGTCTTTATACTCAGGATATTCTTTTAAACTTTTCATATCCGATCTCTTTATCCAGAATGTATCAATCAATTTATACTGCTGAGGGTATGTATACGAGCATGACATGTTTACTGTGGATCCTTTAGGAGCACATATTGATTCAGTTTCATAAATCACATTCCAGTTTTCTCCAAAAACTCCTGCAACACAAAACACAGAGCAGCAAAGCTTGAATTATTTGCACATATAGCTAAATAATATTAATCATTCATTGCTGTAGAGATAACATGCACACAGTGTGAAAAGTACACTTTAAAAAATTGCTGTAAAAAAAACGGCCATATTCTGACAGTAACATCCTGTTTTTTTTTCATTACAACAGTAAAATCCCGTAAAAAACAATGAATTCTGGGTAATATTTGTTGTTTTCGAGAAAGTATAGCCTTCTGCAGTCCTGTGAAGTAACAGCGCTCAGAGTCGACACTCAGAGGCTATGTTTCAAATCACACCCTACACCCTCATTCACTATTCCCTACATGAGTTTACTAATATAGTCCACCTGACAGAGAGAATGAACACTAATGAGTGAATTCAGCCAATGATGAACAGCTGCTGTGAACAAGCAGAATCACTGGAGAAAAGAGAAAAATGAAACTACAACTGACTTCAGACACAGCCTTAGATGAAATCAACTGAAATAAAACAGCAGAGGATGTTTAAACAACTCCACAAACAGCATCACCAGCTTCACACATTACAGTCTGACTTTATTTCTGCCATATATCTACAAAATTACTTGAGAATTAATTAGACATTTAGATGCTTTATTGAAAACGTTTCACTTGACCTCACCATCATGGCGACCAGCGTTTGCTTTAGTTGGGCTCTTGACCCTTGACTTTGTAACGCTAGATTGTTTTTTTGTTGTTGTTGTTGCTATAACGGTGTTTGTAAAACACCTTTGTTATAGCAACGAAAGCCAAAGCAAAAAAATTGTAAGAAATGTTTTTGGATTGTAATCATCATGAAACGGTGTCACTCATTTCAGTCAGTCTTTAACGAAGTGGTGTGTTTTTTTTTTGGTTTGTTTCAAGTTATGATATGTGCTATATGACACTGCGAAATAACAATCGATTATGACAAACTAAAACTTCTGGTGCACAAAACCTTCAGTAAAATGACATAATTCAGACACATACAGACATCAAGAATCAACATATGAATCTCAACAATGGTGAGTCAAAAGCTTCATGCTGCAATGCATGCTGGGTACCAGTACAGTACAAAACTCATCCATGACTCCCAGCATGCATTGCGACATGAATAAATTATGCCACTGAATTGTCCACTTATTTTCTCTAATTCTTTCAATGTACTTTTATAATTGCTTTTGTTTTTGTGTTGAGTTTTAGTAGCATGTTTTGTGATGTTCAGAGTTGATCTGTTTATTTATTTTGGTTGATAGTCACCATTGTTGAGATTCATACGCTGATTCTTGATGTGTGTGTTTCATAGCACTTTAGAGTTTTTTTTTTTTTTTTTTGTCAGTACTCTTTTTAAGGATCTTACATAAACTAGCGTAAAAGAATGAACAGGCTGTTGTTAAATCACTTCAGTAACAGAAAAGACACTGGAACAAATCAGTGAATATGGTGTTTAATAATGGTTATGTCATTAGCAAAACATAACTAACAATATTACAGTTTCCGCTTTGGTTCTTTTTACCATAATAAACATGTTTTAAAACACGTGTACAACAACCAAAGAAAAGTTGATTTTAAAAAGTCAAGGGTCAAGAGCCCAACTAAAGCTAACACTGATCTCCATCATGGTACTTTATATAATAATAATAATAAAAACTTGCATTTCTCTGAACGTCTGACAGAAATAGCATCAGTCTGGTTAGTAATGTGTGAAGTAATGCTGTTTTGGGAGTTCAGATCTTGAGATATTTAATGTCTTCTTTATTTCAGTTGATTTCATCTAAGGCTGTGGCTGAAGTCAGTTGTAGTTCTTGTGTTTCACTTTCTTCAGTGATGCTGCTTGTTAACAGCAGCTGTTCATCACTAATCCACAATCATCATTTAATTAATCGCATAATTATCTCATTAACTTCAGCACTGATTCAGTGTTACTCTAACACTCTGTAGTGGGCACACATTATAAGTGTTCATTTAAAACTGAGGATTTTGTTGTGGGGTTTAAAGGGTTAAAGATGTAAGAAGAGAAAAAAACAGCATGAAATGTAATTTAACAGCAATAAACTGTAATTAATTTATGGCAATAAACTGTAGAAAAACAGTTACTTACTGCACTGTAAAAAAATGCTGTAAAATTTACAGTAACCTACTGGCAATTTTGGTTGCCAGTAAGACTGTAAATTTACAAGAGTACTGTAAATCAATAATTACAATTGTACTGTAAAAATACAGCAAACTCTTGCATGCTGTAAAATTGTTGTGATGGTGTAAACATTTGGTAAACTTATTTCATTTGATTCTACTAAGAAGGAACATTTCTTAATATAAAACTGCAAACACTTAATTTATAGTAGTAAAGTCACTAAAAACATGACTTTAACTCAAATGTTGTAGTTTATCATCAGCTATAGCACACATGCATGTGGTAAAGCACTTAACAAAGAGATCATCACTGTATCAGCAACTCTACAGTTACTGTCTTTAAATAAAGCAGCAGAACATCAGTGTTTGTGGCTCATCATTGACTGATGCACATGCTCTACTCTCCACCACAATGGTGATCCACAAAACTAAATTAAACTAATAGATCTCTCTTGTGCAAAATAATGGTAACACTTTACAATAACAGTACATGAATTATCATGTACTAATACCTTAATTAATAATTACTTGACTATGAACTAATGAAGAGTTAAGACATGTATTAATCAAGAACTAATGAAGAACTAACTTAACTACGACATGAGTCATATGAATTACCTCATGAATAACACCACCTTAATTACATGTTAGTTCCTGCATGTTAGTTAATGTATTAATTAACACTTTGGGGTAAACTAAATCAAACATGCTCTAGAAGAAAGATTCATGAAAATGGCACACTGCAAAATTGTTTATAAATTTTCCACCTGCAGCTATGTTACAAACATCAGTGAATGACAGTGGATTTCTTACAATATTTACGTTTAACCTAACTCATCCAACGCACAATGATGCATTCATAATTAAAAACAACTTCATCTCATCCTGTTTTGAGTGATTCCACTGCTGCCCTCCTACAATAATGTATTCATTAAGCAGATGTGATTTTCCAAATTAAAATCAGTGTTAGCATAGAGATGATGGTTATGTTATGGATTGGTTTACTGTCTTTATATCATAATAATGCACTGAAATCAGACGTTTGTCTTTGTGTTCTTGCTCTTCTTTTGGGCCACTATTGCCCCTTCAAAATGTTAACCTTCCTCCTACCGTTCAGTTCCTTCTTCATCCAAATGCAGCCACATGACCTCTGCTCTTCCACTTTTTTACAAACCACCAAAAAACACCAAATATCTGATTTAGATGAGCTGAATATGTATAAAACATGTGTAATTGATAACTTTTAAAGATGTGCCCTCAAGACAAGTCATGACATGATACATTGACAACTCATGAATTCATGTTAAGTTATAAGTAATTAATGATGAGTTAATGATATTGCCCCAAGTAAAGTCATGACATTATGATACATTAACAAGGCATGAATTAATGTTAAGTTCATGATGAGTTAGTAATATTGTTTTTATTTCATTAAGATATTCTTATTAATGCATTTTTATCATTTATCAATAAGTGATTTAGACTTTTAGACCTCTTAACCTACCTCCAAACCTAAACATTTTATAAACATGCAAGAAAATAACCATTTTAGTAACAACAATATAGCATTAAAAGTTTTTATAATCGCTAATCCCACTCCTACATCTACACCTAAACATAGCTATTTCTGTACAGTAGAAGAAAAACATGACAGACAGATAAATGCAATTACAATCATTTATTTACAATAGTCTAACCTTGAGGTCATAAACGCATGAATTAGTATTTCTGCATTTGACGTTGAGAGCATAGGTCGCAATTTAGTTTTGAGATGGAAAAACGCAGTTTTACAGATGCTAGAAACATGGCTTTCAAATGAAAGATTGATATCTTCATTTGAGCAGAATTTATGTTGTTAATCGCTGAAAATATTATCCAGATTATTTTCCTGATCCTCTCCCTCTCAGTGAACTCGTGAAAGCGTGGGCGTGCAAGCATCATTCAAATACACACCTCACCAGAAACACGGCATGTCGCAATCTGTGACGAAGCCAGGCGAGAGCCAATGAGCGTTCGATTATCCTGCCGTAAAATCTGTCGTTTGAAACGGCAACATTTGAATTTGTAACGAACGCGTCAGTCAGCGCGGGCTTTGCTGTTTATGGTCGCTGGACTCGCTGCTCGGGATGGAGATGAAGATCGTCGAATAAAGGCTTGGATTTGGGTCTGTTCCTCGCAGTCGTATGGATTCTGAAGATCTGGATTACAGCGCACGAATAAAATTGTTTCATTTCGTAATTATGTTGCGGTTTTGGTGTTTTTTTTTATAGTTCTATTGTCAGTCACAGCATGTTGGAGATTACGCCTTTTGTGGCCCATGACAAACAAAGTAAACATTTCATGACAAGTAAAGGTTAAACCATTTAAAATGTTATTTATTTTAAGGTTTAAAGTTAAGTCTTGTTTAACTTGTAGTCCTATTATTGGAAACGATCGAGCCGGCAGCAGAAATCACACAATAAAACGAAATGTTATCATTTCAATATTACTAACTCATCATTAACTTAACATTAATTCATGACTTGTTAATGGATCATAATGGCATGACTTTACTTGGGGGGGCACAATATCATTAACTCATTAATTACTTATAACTTAACATTAATTCATGACTTGTTAATGTATCATAATGTCATGACTTTACTTGGGGGGGCACAATATCATTAACTCGTCATTAACTTAACATTAATTCATGCCTTGTTAATGTATCATGATGTCATGACTTTACTTGGGGGGGGCACAATATCATTAACTCATCATTAATTACTTATAACTTAACATGAATTCATGACTTGTTAATGGATCATAATGGCATGACTTTACTTGGGGGGGCACAATATCATTAACTCATTAATTACTTATAACTTAACATTAATTCATGAGTTGTCAATGTATCATGTCATGACTTGTCTTGGAGGGCACATCTTTAAAAAGTTATCAATTACACATGTTTTATACATATTCAGCTCATCTAAATCAGATATTTGGTGTTTTTTGGTGGTTTGTAAAAAAGTGGAAGAGCAGAGGTCATGTGGCTGCATTTGGATGGAGAAGGAACTGAACGGTAGGAGGAAGGTTAACATTTTGAAGGGGCAATAGTGGCCCAAAAGAAGAGCAAGAACTCAAGACAAACGTCTGATTTCAGTGCATTATTATGATATAAAGACAGTAAACCAATCCATAACATAACCATCATCTCTATGCTAACACTGATTTTAATTTGGAAAATCGCATCTGTTTAATGAATACGTTATTGTAGGAGGGCAGCAGTGGAATCACTCCAAACAGGATGAGATGAAGTTGTTTTTAATTATGAATGCATCATTGTGCGTTGGATGAGTTAGGTTAAACGTAAATATTGTAAGAAATCCACTGTCATTCACTGATGTTTGTAACATAGCTGCAGTTGGAAAATTTATAAACAATTTTGCAGTGTGCCATTTTCATGAATCTTTCTTCTAGAGCATGTTTGATTTAGTTTACCCCAAAGTGTTAATTAATACATTAACTAACATGCAGGAACTAACATGTAATTAAGGTGGTGTTATTCATGAGGTAATTCATATGACTCATGTCGTAGTTAAGTTAGTTCTTCATTAGTTCTTGATTAATACATGTCTTAACTCTTTATTAGTTCATAGTCAAGTAATTATTAATTAAGGTATTAGTACATGATAATTCATGTACTGTTATTGTAAAGTGTTACCAAAATAATACAGTTCAGTTAAATATTTACTCTCCTTATAGATAACACCTGCTGTTAACAAGCAGAATCACTGAATGAAAGAGAAACAACTGTCTTCAGTCACAGCCTTAGATGAACTCAACTGAAATACAAGACATCATTAAATCTCTGAAGATCTGATTAAACAACTCCACAAACAGCATTACCAGCTTCACACATTACAATTTGACTTCATTTCTGTCATATGTCTATAAAAATTATTTGATAATTAACAGAAGTTTTGTTGTTTTATTGAAAACGTTTAGTTTGAGCTCACCATTGTGGCGATCAGGGTTTGCTTTAGTTGGGCTCTTTGTGATGATCTCTTTGTTAAGTGCTTTACCACATGCATGTGTGCTATAGCTGATGATAAACTGCAACGATTTGAGTTAAAGTCATGTTTTTAGTAACTTTACTATTATAAATTAAGTGTTTGCTGTTTTATATTAAGAAACGTTCCTTCTTAGTATAGTCAAATGAAATAAGTTTACCAAATGTTTACAACATCTCAACAATTTTACAGCATGCAAGAGTTTGCTGTATTTTTACAGTATAATTGTAATTGTTGATTTACAGTACTCTTGTAAATTTACAGTCTTACTGGCAACCAAAATTGCCAGTAAGTTACTGTAAATTTTACAGCAATTTTTTACAGTGTGGCAACCGTGCTGCCAGTAGATTACCGAACGAAAACAGTTATTTTTACTGAAATATTAGTGAAGGTCCACAGAAAACAGTTATTCAAAGTCATGAACTGATAAGGAGAGTGAGTATTAAACTGAACTGTATTGATGTGTTTTTGCACAAGAGAGATCTGTTAGTTTCATTTAGTTTTGTGGGTCACCATTGTGCTGGAGAGTAGAGCCTGTGTGTCAGTCAATGATGAGCCACAAACACTGATGTTCTGCTGCTTTATTTAAAGTAATTGTGCGGTTGCTTAAGCAGCGATGATCTTTTTGTTAAGTACTCCAGCATATACGTGCTATGTCTGATGATGAACTGCAATGATTTGAGTTAAAGACATGTTTTTAGTTGTTTAAAGTGTTTGCAGTTTTATACTAAGGAATATTTCTTCTCAGTGGACTCAAATTATATAAGTTCACATTACTAATACCGTATGAATACTAATATTTGAAACTTGAACTGTTTGAAGCAATTGGAGCAGAGTTAATTTCCATGGTAGTATAACAGTAACATGCTGTAAAAATGAACAGCTGTAAATTAACGGTAGATGGCTGTATATTAACAGTACATTACTGGCAACTCTGCTGCTAGTAAATTACTGTTATTTGACGGCACAATTTTTTACAGTGACACTGCAGGAGGGTGTTACAGAAAAGCAGGAGTGATCACGCAGACACAGAACTGTCCAAACTGAGCACATCAGCCATTTAAAGGTGCTGAATTTAAAGTGATTTCAGACATTTTGCCAACATAACCACACGCACTCTGTCTAAAGCCCCGACCTCTATATATCAGCCAACCCAAAATCAGTGAGAATGATTTACTGGCTGGTATTTCTGAGAGCGTTTCTGATTGGTGGGCCCGTTCCCATGACTGATGGAGTGTAGAATAGACATTTAATGTATATTAAAAAAAGATAATAATAATCCGTAAGTGATGCTGTAACAATTATGACTCACCAGAGGCCATCGGCAGAAGGATTAGAGGAAAAGGAAGGATCATTCTGACCTTCATCACCACAAGAACCTTCAAAAACCTAAAACAGAGGATTACAGTCAAGCGCAGTATACCGAAATAATCGCATACATATATATAATCCATATTTTGTACAATATCCATGTTTAGTACAATGTAACAGTTCTGCTGCTCAGAAACTTGCTGTTTTGCTGACTCACTAACACCCAAACGTCTGATAAGGTCATGAGAGACATGAAGGTGTTAAAACTGCTGAACTGTGATCACTCATGTTATGAGTTCATCTTAACAAATCATATTCTTTACAGTATTAAATGTCTACAAGTTTGCAAATTAAATGAATCGGTGTCTCCTGAACTTATTTACCAAATAAGATTTACCAGTGGCAGATGTTCGAAATTGATCTGAACCTCATGTGATCAGCGTTTTTAAAGTAGTTACTTTCTGGATCATTTTTCTGGATGTCATGGTATTTTTCAAGAAACAATATTTGTTCACATAATTCATCTGATTTGACCATCTGGGAACAAAGGATGTCATATGGGGCTCCACTATGGTCCTGTATGGTATAACTCAGTACTCAACTATAAGAGCTGCCCACCCATAAACATAGAGTAGAAAATGATGTAAGACTAAATGTCTTTCACATCCCTACATTTTGCACACTCTTTATCAAATAAACTCTCATACCTTGTTCTCAGTAGCTTTCTTCACCGGTGCCCAAAGAGCAAATGATGAGTTTGAAGACAGAAAAGAGTTAAGCAGAATTGGCAGTGGTTATATCACTTCCTCTTTTTTATTCAAATGAGTCTTAATATTCATTATTATGATGTTAATTTATCTGTAGAAATTAAACCAAAATTGGAAAGAGTTGGTCAAAAACATTAATTTCAAACTGACTACTAAATGCTACTTTCAGACAGCATTTTATTTTTTTATCTCATCTGGCATGGAATCAAAAGTCAGAGCTGCTGACTATCATGCATTTAGCACAAAACTCACGCAATCGCTACTGTTCACACTCTCTCGTGCTACACAACCATTTTCTCACGCAGTGAAAAGCACCCTAAAACAAAAGCAAGTGCAGTTCACTTATAACTGTAATAGTATATTAGTGATTATGTGTATTAGCAACCTCTCCAGTGCGTATTTGTGTTTGCTCTCTGGACAGCGTCTAAAGTTTTTATTTACATGTTTTTGTAGCATTGAGCAATGTATCATTCACAGATTTTTTCTGTTGATTTCTTGAACATCTGATTGGCCACTGCATTGATGTTATTCAGAATTTACTCACTGATCAAAACCCCGGACTTTGTTTTGACACTACTGAGTTCTGCATGCTCGTGAATCCTTTCAATGTAACAACGTTTATACACAATGTAAGCAAGAGGTAGGGATGGCTGACGCGAAGCTGATGTTTCGACACAGTGTCGAGATCCCGAAGCGCAGATGTTTCGAAACACTGCTCCGAAGCGTGATTCGAAACACCCATGTCACGTGACTAAGGCGATTCGAAACACCCATGTCACGTGACTAAGGCGATTCGAAGCATCGGGGCATGTCACAAGTGTTTCGAGACGTGGCATACCTGCCGAATCAGCGTTTGATTGACAGGGTCGGGAACAAATCACACAATCGCACATCTTTCTCAACCTAACTCCCACAAAGTATAAAAGTGAAGTTAACGCATCTTCACTTCGTGGGTTTTTGTGAGAGTAGAAAGATTTTGCGATATAGTTATATTTATAGTGTAATCTTGTTAATTATATTTAGGCTAGATGAAAAGTTATTAAGATATTGATAGATATAGGCTATAGACATTGACAGATAATTAGGATAAATATACTGATACATTCATATAGGCATACATATACATTAATATAAGTTAGATAGTGACAAGCACAGCAAGTTAGAGATAGGATATCATAGGCTAATTGATACATAGATTATTTCATACTGATAGATTACATAATAATGGAAGCTCCATGCAAGAGATGCCGTGCATTTGGAAACACAAAATAAAGTGAGATGTATGTATTGTGATAGGCAGCTAGCCTACTGTAATAATACAACATCCACGATGGGCCATTTGAGGAGCACTCATCCTGGCCTTTTAGGGGGTGCAGAGGATGGTACACATTGTCCCTGTACCTAGGCCTGCTATTGACAGTGCTGGGCCATCTAAGCAAGGCATACATTGTATGAAATCTAATTCAGATCACAAAGTGTTGAGACACTGTTTAGAAAATCCATATTTTAAAATAAAAATCTTTATATGTAAAAGAAAAAAAAAAAAAAAAGAAGAAGTCAGACATTATGGCTTGATGTCTTTTATTAATGTTCATTTTTCATGACCAAAATAACATTTATTCATAAAGAGTTCATTCAGATGTCAGACCGATGTTTCAACACATTAGAATAGCAGTACAATAAAAACACAAATTCTAAATGCTTATTATAATTTTATGAATTACTGCTTCACCCGGGATTCGAAACCAGGGTGACAGCATTCCAGTCATGAACACTAACCACTCACCCTAATCACTTGGCGAATCAACGAACACAACATAGGTTATAATTCGTATATTCGCCTAACTGCTTCTCTGTCGAAACTGTTTCAGAGCAATACTTGAAAATGACCACTAGGTGTCACCGTAGAGACGGATGTCGAATTGCTTCGAAGCCTCGACACATTTGCTTCGACTGTTTCAGTGTTTCACGAAGCCTCGCTTTGCCCACCACTAGCAAGAGGTTCATTGTATAGTGTAGAGAGCTTCAATGATTATAAAAACTTTGTCAGATTGGGATAAACCGAAGTGAGTGATAGTTTTTTAGTGAATATAAAGGAAGCGCTCTTTGCTAATCCATTCAAAATTTGAGTAAAAGTTGTTTTTTGTTTTTGTATTTGTGCTGCTAAAAGGACCAATGGCCACACCTGTCACAAATTCGGTTCATGGTCTTCCGTTCACTCGCCATCAGAGGTTGCCCTTCCTTCATATTGACTCTTTCACCACACAGACTGTTACATGTCACTCCGGACTACAGTTCCCATCTGTAATGTGGTCAACGAGATGTGAGGCGTGCGGATCCAACTGCAAAGCTTTATTAGTCAGAGACATGGTCATAACAGGCAGGGTCACACAAATGGCAAACAGGTAAGTAGAGGGCAAGGCAGAAGAGTACTCAAGTAAACGGGCGTGGTCTCCAATCGGCGAACAATATCCAGAGGGCTAGACAAGAGGGGTAATCCAGGTACAAGAGCAATAATCCGGGCAGGGGCAAACAGAGTCCGAGACAGCAGGCAAAGGGTTAATCCAAGATACAACGGCAGAAATCAGAACACGAGGAAACAGGCAAGGCAAGACTAAGACAACTAAGAAGACAAGACTAAACAAACACAGAAAGGCTCGGTAAAGCAGCTGTCGCTAGGAGAGGGATATGTGCAGAACTAAACACAGAGCTAAACAGAAACACAGAATGGTTTGGTAAGGCAGCTAGCGCCAGAGGAGCGCTAAACGCAGATTAATACTCAGCAGTGACTGAGAGGAAGTCCATGGTTTATATAGGGTGATTGTGTGATCAGAGCATTCAGCTGTGTAAGTGCAATCAGTGTAATCAGCTGTGTATGTGTCGTCAGTGCAATGGATGATGGGAAATGCAGTCCAGTGTGATGTATGGTGTGAGAGTCAATGAGGTGAGCGAGTGACCTCTGGTGGTGAGTGAACGGAAGTTCATAGACCGAATTCGTGACACCATCATCCATTGCACTGATTGCACATACACAGCTGAATGCACGAGACACCCCTTGCTGCAGACTGTAGCACGGTGACGTCAGGTATGTACGTCACGTATATGTTTACCGCGCATGCGCAAAGTGACGTATGGTATGTCTATGACACGCATGCGCATTGCGTGTGTAATTTGCATTACGTGGTGACGGTAGGTGTTTTGCGTCGTGCGTGACGTAACACGTCATAAAAACGCATGCGCATACTTAACAGAATACTCTAATAAAATGTAAAAGTATTAAGAACGCTAAGGTGGGAAAAAAAAAAAAAAAATGTAATACAGCACATATCCATGATTTTAACCATGTCTCATCTCAGGTAAAATGGAATTACAGAGTTTGTTCTGTAATATCTGTGTAGTATTTTATTTACAATTTATTAACATTCTGTTGCACTTTACTTCACTGTGTATATTGTAATATTACCCTTTAACGGCGCCTTATATATTTCTTATGAGGCTAGTCAACATTACAAAAGATAACATCAGTCGTTAGCTCTAGTGGTGCAGATGGTAAAACATGTGGTTTTCACATTTTGACGCGATCGCGTCTAATAGCTGCTGCTTTTCTTATTTCAATCTGTCCTCTGTCATGGTTCTTGTTTATTTATTTATTTTGTATACTTTTGGACATTTTTCTTTTGCTTTGGCAATTCTGCATGTGAAAAATATTTAAGCCAATAAAGTAGTTTTAAATTCAATTGACTACATACAGTATATTTTCAGTGTCTGCATCCCATTTTATGCATGGTGCCTCCAAAAAACCAAACTGATAACAGTGATCTTTTTTTTATTATTATTATTTCAAAGAACAAAACAGAAAATATAATTGTATATACAAATATAGATTAAGACTATAGACTATAAACATGACACATGATAACGAAAAAAAATTGCATCTACTCATTCTGAAATTAATCAACCGAGCAGTAGCCCTCAAATTCTTTGAATGAATAAAACCCACACAGGACTCCCCTCCTGTCATTCTTGTAGGCACTGGGTCAGTGGATACGGCACCCGGCACTCCTGTCTGTATTGTGCAGAAAATGTACTCCAGTTCATGACGCCTAATTTACATAAAAGAACAAACAATATTAAATCATTTTGAGGAAAGGCAAAAGAGCCATAAAAGGAAAATATTTAAATGTATTTTTAAATATTATAGAATGGTGTTAGAAAAACAGTGTTGTTTGCTTTGTCTGTAAAGTACCTAAGAGATTTAATTTATAATCAGCATTAACCAACTAAATTAAAAAAGTTTGTCAAGTCAAAATTTAGGTTTGCTTGGCTTAAGAAAGCATAGCCTGAAACAATTTGAAAGTTTTAGTTGAGGGCAATACAGTCTATCAGGAAAAAAAAAATAAATAAAAAAACAGATAGTTGAGATGAGACAGACAGAAAGATGAGAAGAGAGACAGACACTCAAATACTTTTTACAGTAATCACTACATGTTACTACATGAGTTAAAGAACTATCTGTCTAGACATATGAAGTGAGCCTCTTCTCTGAATTTCGTCTCACTGATAATGTCCCTAAAAAGTCATATGAACATGAAGGTAAATTTAAGAGGTAACACTTTACAATAAGGTGTCATTGGTTAACACTAGTTAATGTATTAATTAACATGAACTAACAATGAACAATGCATTTTCAATACATACAGTATCTATTAATTTTTGATAATGTTAATGAAAAAGATGACAAATATGAGAAACATACATGCATACATACACACACACACACATATATATATATATATATATGTATGTGTATGTATGTATGTATGTATGTATTTATTTATTGATTTATTTATTTTCAATGCATGCAATTCATTACTTTATTAATATAAGTATTTCTGCTCTATTTTAATACATCTTTAAAGGCTAATTTTAGGCGAAATAAGACTTTTAAAGACCAACAGCAGAATCCCTGTCACGTCAAATACTAACACATATCATAAAACATGTCATAAATGTTTGAAATCGCACACATTTGCAATGACACTCTCTATGATTTTGACCAAAGCATCCTTACAATTAAAAGCCAACACAAACGCACATCATTAAGAAAACAAAAGTAAGTAAATGTTCCGGAAGTGAATGAACCATTATTGAACCTGCGTATTTACGGTAAATACATAGGTAACGTAGGTACGTGACGTCACCGCGCTACTGCGCATGTGTTTTATAGACATACCATACGTCACTTTGCGCATGCGCGGTAAACACATACGTGACGTAGGCACCTGACGTCACCGCGCTACAGTCTGCAGCGAGGAGTACTTGGAATGCACTGATCACACAGCTGTCACCAATCACACGCTCACCTAAGAGCTATTACACACACTATATAACACATACTCAGATCTGTTCAGATCGCTGAGTATTGTCTAGTGTTTAGCACTCTCCTAGTGTTAGCTGCTTACCAAGCCTTTTCATGTTTGTTTTGTGTTTAATCTCCTGCATTGTTCTGCGTGTATCACTCTCCTAGTGATAGCTGCCTTACGGAGTCTTGTTCTAGTTTACTTTAGTCTTTAGTGATGGCGAAGTGAAGTGTTCTGAACCAGTGAAGCTTTCAACCCAATTGTATCGGAAAAAGGTTCATTACTTGAAGCTTTTTAAAACAGTTCATGCTGTGGTCATCTTGTTGTCATAAAAATGAATAACACCTTCCAAAATGCTGTGATTCATTACAGCTGTTGGTTTCACATCTGGTTCTACTACAGATTCCTTGTTTTAATTTGTTGTATAAAAATAATGGCCATTGTCAAAGTCATTAATTGGTGTCGGTGTACTGCCACTAAAATAATTCAAATAAATCACACATAAACTCATGAATTAAATCTGTGATCTGTCAGTGTTAACTCTGCCTCAGTCCTTAGACTGTTATTTAATGGGCAAAGTTCATTTGACCTTAATATATAAATTAGGATAAAGAAAAACAATGCTAATGCATTATAATGTGTATAATGTAAAAGAAACAGCGCTGAGGTTTGCTTCTTTCGAACCAGATACTGAAGCAGTCATGTGGTTATGTAGTAATGAAGCTTCGGACGTCATAGATCACGTGCTTTTGGCAAAACGAATCAAGCTCCGATACAGTGCTTCATTGTGAGATGTTTCGTTTTTTTGATACAAGCTTCGAAGCCTCGGTGTCGAACGTTACATCACTACTAGACTTTTTGTATTGCCATGTTTCTTGTTTCCTGCCTGAGTACCTTGGATTAACCCTTGTCTCGCCGCTCGGACTCTGTCCGTACCTCGTCTGGACTATTGCTCGTGTTTCTGGATTACTCTTCTTGTCAAGCCCTCTGGATTCTGTTCGCCAGTCGATGACCTACGCCAGCCCTAGAAATATTCTTGTGTTTTGCCCGTGCCATACCTGTTTGCCTGTGTTTGTTGACCACGTCTGTCAATAAAAAGCTTGCACATGGATCCTCAGGCTTCTGTCACTTTGTTACAACACCTTACACCTAAATCCCTCATCTCTCATATAAATGAGATTTCAATTTTAAAAATTAGATAACCATAGCAATAGACAGGAGACAAATATAGTTTGTCAAAATAGATGTGCATAAAGCAATACAAATGCAAACTAATATATTAATAAAAATATTTACTTATATATTTACTTAAATATTTTCCAAAAATATTTTTGGAATACAGTACATTGCTTATTCTCGTTGTGGTCAAAAGTTATTTGTTTTGCAGTATTATTTTACATAATTGTATGACAAAACACAGCACCAGGTATCATATCGTTCACTACTAAGCATGTCTAGTTGTTGTCAGACAAAAGTTTTTTGTTTTTTTTACAAAACAACCCCAACCACAGTTGGCAGCCCTGCAAAAGCACAGGATTGTGTCATAAGTAGTGAAGGATACATCCAAAAGTCGATCAGATGAAGGTATCTCAGTAGACATATTCTAGAGAAGAAGTGAACATATGCATCACATATAAGACGTGTTGAACATCAACACACTCTAAGAAAAAAAAAAAGGTACAAATGTTATCTCAGATAACATGTATGAACACTCATACCTTAGCTTTCTTCACCAGTACCCAATAAAGTGAAAACGGTGCATCTTAAGACGTGTTATGATAGCACGCGACACGCGTTTCAGACCATGTTCACGGCTTTGCGCGCTTTTAAGCCCCGTTCACACTGCAAGCGACAAAGCGACACGATCCCATTCATTTCAATGGAGTGCTGGCGATTTCCGGCGACACCAGCAACAGCGAGCGATAGCGACCACGGACCTTTTTCACATTTCCGGGTTTCTCAGCGGAAGTCGTCATAGTTGGGTTAACTTGAAGAGCATTGAATGGGAGAGTACCACAAATATATTTTTTGCACTCCCATTTGCTTAAATAGTAATAGAAAAACTCCATGATAGTGTTTTCATGACTTTCAATAAAAGGGAAAAAACAGAGAGAGACTGATAACGGCAGTCAGAAGAGAGAACAATGTCAAATTTACCATCCCTCCCATAGACGCTGCATTAGAAACACTCTCGCATTAGCGTAAACTAGTTTTTTTGTAATTTGATGCAAGGTAATACAATACAAAGTGTTATAATTGTAGATATATTTTTAAAAAAAAAATACAAATATGAAAAACTTTCAAGGATTTATGATGCTGATGACCGTTAAACGAGTCATCACAGTCTTGTGAAAAGGGTCCATTGGCGACCGGATGGGGCATGTCCAGCGACGTGACAAAGTTCAGAATCCTTCAATTTTATGCAAATGAAGAGCGACTTAGCCAATAGGAAAGAAGACGGTTGAGCTCATGTGATCTTCTCCTCTCAGCCGGAGATAAACATAGGCAATGGAAGAAAGTAGGTTCTGTTTCTCATTCATTTTTGTTTGTATATACGGATATAATTTAGATTTAGATTATATTTGGTCTTTTGCCTCCAAAATGTTTGAATTTAGCGGCAAGAAACCTGACTCGCTGTCAAGGCAACCATTAGTGGGAACGCCCACTAGGGACCTCATCGCCAGCCCCTGGCGACATGCAACGACAAAGTCTCTGCTAGTGTGAACGCAGTTTAAGTCAGCAAGTTACAAATCCACCAGAAAAGAAAAGAAAAGAAAAGAAAAGAAAAGAAAAGAAAAGAAAAGAAAAGAAAAGAAAAGAAAAGAAAATCGATCACCCCAAAACTGTCCAGATTTCTGGAGAATTAGGTTATTTGTCACACTCTTTAGCTTTACTATTATTATGGTTTCTTTTTCACATATAGTTTTAGCAATTTACTAAAAGCGTTAGAAGTACGTGATATTATTAACTGCCCAGTCTTAAATACAAGGGAAGACTCTGAAATCACTGAAGTGTTTGTACCTTTTTATTAGCACATGAAATATGGCAATACATTCTGTGAAGGTGAGTTTTGTCCCCAGCTGAGCAGATGTGACGACTCTCACTTTGATCAACATGTCGCACAGGTGTTCATGTCCCTGTAGTGCTCTGGGGTTGATTTAAGTACAGGTAAATAAAAGCCTATGTATTTTACTTTGCAAATTTACATTTACGCTGCGACTTGATTGAGAAACAAAACAGTAAAACCTTTAAATGTCATAGATATGGAGAGAGCGAGATCACAAATGCCTCACACTACACACTGTGTTTGCTTGTTTATTAGGTTTACAAGAGATGCAAGGCATCAGAGTTTTAATTAAGATGGAGCTGAAGATGCTTAATAAACAATGCACACTCAAAAACATGATTAAATTAAACAAAAAAGTAAAAGAAAAAGTATGTTTATGGTCTGGAGATTAGTCTGGATCATCTGATGCTGCTGTAAATCACAGATAAATCCGTCTCTTGGCTTGCAGCAGATCTGCAAAAATTACAAATACATAAATGAGAGTGAGATCATCGCAGAGCATGAAACTTGATGAAGCTAAACAGACTTTTAAAGCTGGTTTGCAAAGAATGAATTTTAATCCATGTCCCATAAAACAATAATGGTCTGTTGGTTTATTATATGGCGTGGTTTTCTATAAGAAGCAATTGCAAATAACAATGATTTATGTTGTTAAGACAGAATAATTGATGTTTTCTCACTTGGCTTCTGTAGCTGGATGGTGAATTGTAATGCTGGCGTACTCAATCTCCTCCTCTTCAGGTTTCTTTGTGTCTGTATCTCTGTCATCTTGGACAGAAGCATTTTCAGCATCTCCGGATTCAGAGGCCTTTCCTGCAGACGTCTGCAACAGAATCATTCTGACATAAACTGGAACTTCTTTTGTGATTTTACTGCAATTCATGAACATTCAGCTCTGCACATTTGTAACGTTTGAAAGTGTATGATAAGAAACACCTGTTAGAAAAGGCTGGAATATATCAGTACAGTGACATTACATACAGTATATAAAGTATATGATACAATGAAATATGAAGTGATTTAACTTCAGCTACATCTTGCCTGTAAAAATACAGCCCAATGTACGGTTAACATGAAGGAATTTACTATATTGATTTTTATAGATGTTTTACTCATATTTTGAATTATGCATTGCATTGGTTTGTGTAGGTTAAAGGAAATGTTTGTTAATTTAACAGAAAACACTGGTTATTTACTGCCAGTTTTTATACAGATTTTTTTTACAGTGTATAATCTAAGTGACCTACCCACCTTTTTTTGCTCAGTATTCTTAGAGTCATTATTTCTTCTCTTACTCCTGTTGTTAAATACATGAGACTTAAAAAATTGGCCAAAATATTAACATTTGCAGATATTAGAATGTTGCTTTAAAAGTTCCTTTTTTATTTTCACTGACCAAAGCTAAAAATACCTAAAAAGACAATTTCTTCACAGGATTTATGATTTAGCAAAATTTGAAAATTGGTCAAAATTCTGATTATGTTAAAAGGAATATGTTTAAGTCTGTTATATTCTGCTCGCTGACCTTTTTTGCACAATGATGATGATGAGAAACAAGAGCACAAATCCAGCTGCAATTGCAGCAGTGACACAGACAGCAATTTTATACAAGATATTCCAATCACCTAAAAGGAAAAGCAATGACAAGATTGTTTATTTGTATTCAAGTCTTTAAACATAGGGATGGGATGATAGATATAGTTTGGGAGTGGACAGACCTTTAAACAAGACAAGCACAGGAGTGTCTGTTTAAATACCTTTAACAGAGACTGAAACAGATGCTGATCTCTGAGATCCATGTTGATTCTGAGCCTCACAATAGTAGCGTCCACTGTGACTGGAGTTAAAGCTGGAGATGATGAAACTCTGTCCAGATCCAACAGCTGAGGTTTGATTCTCCTTAAACCAGCTGAAGTTCAGAGCAGGAGGGTTTGAGTCACTGCTGCAGCTCAGAGTCACTGAATCTCCCTCCACTATTTCACCAGACGGACTGATGGAGACCAAGACACTCTGTGGAGGATCTAGAGGTACAATTATATGGTTTTATTTTTGTCTCATAGTTTTCCATTACTGTTCTATCACATCAAGATCACTGCAGATCTTAAAAATAACTTTCATCTTATAGGCTATGTCATTTTATCTTTTCAGGAAAGGTGACTGCCTAGGCTGTTTCAGTTTTTTTTTTTTCTTATTGTATAGTATTATTATTATCATTAGTAGTAGTAGTAGTAGTAGTATATATTACTGTTTAACAAGGACAATCAGCAATAAATCACATAAAGATGACCGAGTATATGTGGACCAAAGTATGAGCAGTCTGATCTACATCTTCATTAGTAAAGACAAGGGCCAGTTTCTGAATAATGTGTGTATATTTAATTAGTATCTATAGTTATTTATAGTTTATGGTTTATAGTTTAAATTACAGATAAGCAATTCAGCCATTTGGTAAATCTTTACACACAAACACAAAATTGCATTTTATCAGCAGTAGCGTGTTTAGGCACCACGCAATTGCGTGGGGCCTCGCGGAACACGATTTCTTCCGATGGGAATCGAGAACCGGCATTTTTTTGGACCAGTGCGTAATTGGGTCAATACCGGACTACCGATAAGCTTCAGGACAAACAATACTGTTATCGATACGTGTGTTGTTTTATCTCCGTACTTCTGTGTTAATGGCGAATTAGAAGCTGTTCTCATAAACCGATCTCAAGCTGATGACGCGTCTGCCGTGAGAGCCTCATATCACCACATCGCGTCTGTACTATAAGCTGCACACTGCACGCTTGACACAGGAGTTATGCATGCAGTTTACATGCATCGTCACTAAAGTTTATAATTTGCATTTCTTTGTTAAGCTTGGCCAGTATTTAAACCAGAGACTGTGTGCTCATCCACGCTCAACAATTGCCCCATTGTAAAAACAAAAATACACAGCATGATCAAACATTTAATTACATATTTTTGTATAAGTCTAAAAATTCCCCCCTCCACCTTTCTGGGAAACAGTATCCCATGCAGCGTCTTCAGATGCATACATCAAATTTCAGCAAATGTAGGTAATCCGGGCATTCCATGCATACAGAAAATTCACATACTATTCACAGTATTCACACAGCATACTGCAGTATAGTAGGAGTTGTATGATAGTATGCCATTCCGAACACAGCTTCTGTACTGATTTCAGTGTACTTGAGTTACTTGGAGGCTGAGGAGAAATTTTTGCGAGGACCTGTCATTTACATATGTGACCCTGGACCACAAAACCAGTCATAAGTGTCAATTTTTCGAAATTGAGATTTATACATCATCTGGAAGCTAAATAAATCAGCTTTCCATTGATGTATGGTTTGTTAGGATCTGACAATATTTGGCCGATATACAACTATATGAAAATTTGGAATCTGAAGGTGCAAAAAAATCAAAATATTGAGAAAATCGCCTTTATAGTTGTCCAAATGAAGTTCTTAGCAATGCATATTACTACTCAAAAATTAAGTTTTGATATATTTACAGTACGAAATTTACAAAATATCTTCATGGAACATGATCTTTACTTAATGTCCTAATGATTTTTGGCATAAAAGAAAAATCAATAATTTTGACCCATACAATGTATTTTTGGCTATTGCTACAAATATTCCCCAGCGACTTAAGACTGGTTTTGTGGTCCAGGGTCACATATAAGGTACTGTAGGGATCCTATAAACAGGGCTTGAATTGAGGGGGATGCGAGGGGATAGCATCCCCCTGGTTGAAAAAAAATTACAAAAAGCATCCCCTCTGTAAAACCACCATCCCCCTGACCCCATCCCCTTTTGGATTATTAATTTTGTGTAATTACGTAAAACTTATCATGCAAATGAAATGTTAAAATTTTCTACTTATGATAATTTACGAACTAAGTAACGGTGACTGGCCAATCAGAACTGGGTACTGTAACAAGCTGCGCACAAGCGGAAGCAAGTTTTAGCCATTTTTCACGCAAAATGGTACAAGCGCAACTTTTGAAGTTCTTTTAAAAGAAGACTGCAGAAGGTATGATTTTCCTTGATTAGAATTTAAAAACATTCCCCTGACATAATGTTATTGTGCTTTATGTGTGACTGTGAGGGACTGAGAGATGACAGGAGAGCTTACATGATCCAACTTGGCAAAAAAGACTTGAGAGTCCAAAAGCATTCACTGCGTGATGATGCCTATTAGAATGAAGTGAGAATGCCCTTATAAAGCAATGAAAGAAAAAAATACCCATCTATGAGTTTTTACATTCATCGCACAAGCAATGTACTTTTCTGAATGTCAGCACATGTGCACGAGCACAAATGTGCTATTAATTTTATACAACAGTGCAGAGCAACACAGTGTTTCGTTCCTTCAATGAACCAGATTTTGAATGAATCGAGTGAGCCAGTGATTCAACGGTCCATTCAGATGGACTCGCTTGTTTCGTTTCTAATTGAATCGGCCGTTTTGAACGAATTGTTTGATTTGAATGATTCAATAAATATATTATTAAAACAGGGACTTGCTGCCACCTACTGGATGTTTTATTGTCATCATTATTTATCCATGACAGGCCTAAACCAGCCAAGGTGCCAGCACAAAAACATATTCAGCAAAATATTGTTTAATTATCAATACTGACCAAAATTACTCCATTTCAGGCCCCAGAAGGAAAAAACCTTATAAATAATAGTTCATTTAATAAGGCTAATTTTTCACTAAATAAAAACCTTTTTAAAAATTATATAAATTTTGTAATCACTAGTTTTGTGAACAACCAGAAGTGAATACTAAAGCATAAATATATATTAAATGAATATTTAATTGATGTCCATATGATTACACTATAGTTTAAATCTAGATTAAAGACTTATCTCTTTAGCCTGGCTTACACATAACACACTAATACGCTTCTATTATTCAAATCCGTTAAAGGATTGTTAGGCTGCATTAATTAGATCAACCGGAACCGGGAACACTCCCCATAACACACGATGTACTCGTTACAACGTAAGTAGAATGGCATCTACGCTAATATTTGTCTGTTTCTTTCCTATTCTGTATCTCAGTCCGTATCCGATCAGATGGTGGATCAGCACCAAGAGATGATGTCTACAGCCCTGATCGTCAGCGGAGACCAGGACACCCAGATGACCCCCAGAGATATATCCCCAGTGATGACCTCGATTAAATACAATAAAACTATAAATACGACAAAATAACTAAAAATATAATAAAATACCTAACTACATAATACTATTATTGTTAGAAATTGCAACAAAATAAAAAATAGAAATATAAACTTTTGAACTGTGGGTTTCGTCTGGTCAGAGGAGAACTGGCCCCCCGACTGAGCCTGGTTTCTCCCAAGGTTTTTTTCTCCATTCTGTCACAGAGGGAGTTTTGGTTCCTAGCTGCTGTCGCCTCTGGCTTGCTCAGTTGAGTGTTTAATCTTATCATTATACATTACTGACACTCTATCCTCTAATTTGATACTGTTAAGTGCTTTGACACAATCTGTATTGTTAAAAGCCCTATATAAATAAAGGTGACTTGACTTGACTGTGTTTCTGATGGGTAAATATGGTTAATATCTAAATGTAACTTTATATATAAATTCACAACAACATATATATATCACTCAGTCTCCTGTATATATAAAACCATATAATTAGGCTACAGTAGATCATGTATCATTACATTGCATTGTCCGTTTGATCTAAACATGTATATCATTAATTTTTGTTAATTCACTAGTTAAATGTGTAATGTTAATGTGTATTATTAATTTTTCAAAACCACTTAATTCAATTGTCTCCTGTAGGCTATGAATAGACCAACAGTGAATATCTACAGATATTTTAATCAGTAGTGCAGATCATCTGATATCGTAATGTAATTTTTATATTTAAATTCACACACAAAAAAAATAAAAATTAAATGAATTAAATGAATTGGTGTCTCCTGAAATTATTTACCATACTTAAAGAAGCATTTATACACCAATGGTGATGTTATACACGTCTTCTCACTCACTCACATCAAAATTATCAAAATACATCTAATTGTTTTTTCTAAACTTTCCTACTGTGCCAATAACATCAAAACGGTTGCTTCATTCAAATTTGATCTGAACCTCATAGTTACTTTCTGGATATTTTTTTTCTGGATGTCATGGTATTTTTAAAGAAACAATATTTTTTCACATAATTCATCTGATCTGACCATCTGTTGTTTACAAAAAGGCTCGTCTTCAGCGGGGACAAACAGTAAGGATGTCATTGGTGGTTTCACTAAGGTCCTGTATGGTATAACTCAGTACTCAACTGTAAGAGTGGCCCACCCATAAACACAGACATTTAGTCCCAAAAGCTTACATCATTTTCTACTCTTTCACATCCCTACATTTTGCACACTCATTATCAAATAAACTCTCATACCTTGTTCTCAGTAGCTTTCTTCACCGGTGCCCAAAGAGCAAATAATGAGTTTGAAGACAGAAAAGACAAGTTAAGCAGAATTGGCAGTGGTTATATCACTTCCTCTTTTTTATTCAAATGAGTCTTAATATTCATTATTATGATGTTAATTTATCTGTAGAAATTAAATCAAAGTGGAAAGAGTTGGACAAAAACATTCATTTCAAACTGACTACCAAATGCTACTTTCAGACAGCATTTTATTTTTTATTTCATCTATCATGGAATCAAAAGCCAGAGCTGCCAACTCTCATGCATTTACCACAAAACTCAATCGCCACTGTTCTCACGCTCTCGGGCCACACGTCCATTTTCTCACGCAGTGAAAAGCACCCTAAAACAAAAGCAAGTGCAGTTCACTTAAAACTGTAATGATAGCATATATAACCCACTAGAATATAATTCTAAAATGTAGCGGGTTATGTTGCTTCATTTACTGTTTGTGTAATTTAGTCTCTCATTCAGAACTGAAATGTTAATGGAGTCTAACGCTTCATACACACGTGGTCAGAATTGTTGGTACCCTTGGCAAATATGATCAAAGAAGGCTTTTCCGACAGCGATCCGTTGACGAGCCGCTGATTTATAATTACTTTTGCTGGCGGTCCACGGTCGGTCAGTATAATCAGTTTGATTACGCTAACCAAAATATCCTTGCACGCAATAATGGATCAAAAACAATGTACAATCGCAATTGCAAATTTATTTTCAGTGTACAGATTAAACGTACAAATGCATACTTATAAGATGGTTTTATCCAATGTGAGTTTCAAATAGAAGCATTCAGTTCACATATGTCCGTACAAAAGTCAACCACAAAATTAACCATGGTTTAATTATGATTGTTGTAGTAAATTCACAGTAACTACCATAACCATGGTCTTACTACAGCATAGTAGTAAACCTAGTAACTACAAACTTTACCATGGTTTTACTCCAGCATTACTAAAATATTACTATTGTAGAACCATGATATCAAAACCTTAGTTTGAGAAAAACTAAAAAACCCTGATTACTACAGTTATGGTTACTAGTTTTACCATAGTAAAAACATGGTTAACTGTTGTAAGGGTACAATGCTTTTCGCAATCAAAGCAGCTTTAGAAAATGTAAGTTTCGACAAAAAAATTTAATAAAATAAAAATCCTATCAACAGCCAGAGGTGACTGTGACTCAATGGGGAGCATCTTCTGGCAACAAATTAATGTATATGTCAGTAACTCTAAGATAAGTTATGTGTTCAATGTCATGTTCAGTTAAACAGACAAATATTAAAGGGTAAGTTCAGTGAATTTAAATCCACTTTATACTGTCACAAAGTCTGTAATATGTGAATAAACAATATTTGAGTAGACTGCTTTTATTCAACTAAAGTTTTTAAGTTGTTGGTTGCTAGTTGAGTCAACTTTGTTAAAGGGGTGGTTTACTGCTTTTTTTCTTTGCTTGATTGTGTTTATGGGGTGCAATATAACATGTCTTCGTGTTTCGTTTGTTAAAAAACGCCTTATTTTCATATATTTCACCTTTATTGTGAGCCGCTTTCTCCTCTGTCATTTGAACGACCGGTTGACTTCCTGATTCTATGAAACCACTCCCTCAGAAACAGGCAATGGGCTCAGATTGGTTAGTTGAGCCGGTGTGTTGTGATTGGCTAAACTGCGTACTGCACATTGTCCGGAAACGTCACGCCCATTACCTTCACGGGCGACAGTCGCATGTGCTCCGGTCAAATGTAAATAATGGTGTCAATATTGCCGTATCAGTTTGAGCCAGAATCAGACCCAGAAAGCGGCAATGAAGAGAGTCAAGCAGAACTTCCGCAAGCACGGCTCTTACAAACGTTTCTGAATGAAGTTTGCTGTTGTGATTACATATCATTTTTTGAAGTTTGAACACGTTTGTCTTATACACACAAAATAGCATTGAACTAACTGGCTACTATAACCAAACAGCGTTGGCTTGTGTTTACGTTCTTGATCAAATCGAAAAATTACGTCATAAAGTATACTTGGAAAATACATTTACAAAATTAGTACATAATTACAAATTCGGGTCCAAAATGTTTGTACGCGTTTGTCATAGAAACACGAAATAGCATTTAACTAACTGGCTACTAAAGCCAGCGTTGGCATTTGTTTACGTCCTTGATAAAACTAAAACATTACGTCTGAAATTATACATGCAAATACATTTAAAATGATGAAATCTTACTTACAGGTTGTGGCCCAACAACTGCTGCCTCTGGTTTTAAAGTTGGAACTGCTCCATGTTTTAGTAATAGTTTCTGTGTGAATCCGGCATTGAACTCGTGTAGATTCTGGAAGCTGTCTTTCGTAAAATGCGCAGCACAGAGAGCTAAATTAGGATTGTAATTGTCAGGAACATAATCAAACATAAATTTTAACCATTGTTGACGAACTACAGCGTCCGTAGGATGCCTGAACACAGAAGACCTGACAGCTGGGTGAAAATAACACCGTTTCGACGGCATGGCTACAACTCTCCACTATAACTCTTCCTCTTCGACAAAGCCGCAGAACATGGCCTTGCCCCCTTTTTTGCATGTTCCGGAGGGAGGGGTTGATGGGTTTTTTACGTATGCAACCCGGAAAGTATCTCGTTGTAGTCCCATATGAGTCGTTTTTGTAGGCATTAAACTTCCTGATTTTTAAAAGACGATATCTCCGCTTACGTTGAACTTTCAGCGTTGCACCTTTGCAGATACTGTTCACGCACCAACAGCAACATTACACACTATTTGAAATGAAAAAAGTGAAATCTCAGTAAACCACCCCTTTAACCCCTTAACTGTCACCCACAGTTTTGAACAGAGACATTATAGTGCACTATCCAAACTTAATTTTTTATAATTCATGAATGAAAATATTTTGTAACATGATTTTAATGTACCATTTACATGGTAATGCAATGTCTGATTTTAAAATGGGTTTCAAAGGATGAATTTTGAAATTTTAAGTTTTCTACTGATAAATAATTTCTTATGATTTCTAATTCGTGATAGAGAAAAAGGCAACTAAGAAGACTTTCTGTGACAAAGGTCAGAATTCATGTCATGATGGAGATTGTTTTCAGGTGCACTCTTGTCATAAACAGAGGTGTCAAATCCAGGGTCAGAAAGTAAAAGTCCTGCCATGTGTTTATTCCACCCATGAACTCAGCAGCTGATTTCACCAGAGGAGGAACCAACTCATTCCTTTCAAGTCACAAGCAAGTTTCGAGACCAAATCCCAAGACCTCAATGAGTTGAGGTAATTAAGAGATAATTGAGAGACTAATTAAATGATGATTGTGCATTAGTGATGAACACCTGCTGTTACTGTGAATCACAGAGGATCAGATGTTGATGTTTTATTGGTTAAAATGATACCACCATCATGTAGATCAGTGTTTGCTTTAGTTGGGCTCTTGACCCTTGACTCCTGTGTTAGATCTCTCTGTAGCAATGCATGTGCTGTTGTAAAGCGGAGAGATCAGTGCTGTGCAGTGAGCAGTGAGCAACTGTTAGTTGTTTTCATATGATGAGGTAATCATCAGGTGCTTACCTGTTTGCATCCAATATACTGTGTGTATATATATATATACACATACAACATTTCTCATTTTTTTAATTTATGTTCTGCTTTTGAATAAACAACTCTGTGAAACCACAGTGCGCAATGAATTTACTGCTGTAGCAGTTATAGAGAAAGAATTTTAAATCTAATGCATTTAAATATTTAAACTCCAGTCCTACTCAGACACACACAGACATCAAGAACCAGCGTATGAATCTCAACAATGGTGACAATCAACAAAATGCTTCATGCTGCAATGCATGCTGGGTAACACCACAGTATGAATAATTATTGTCACCACTGTTGAGGATCGTATGATAAGTGTTCATGTCTAAAAGCCTGAGCAATATAATTCTTAACTTTTTCCAATATTTAATATTACGATGGCATTTGTTTAATAGTAAATTCCTGCAGTTCTGTAACGGCTGAACGTCAGTAAATAAACCAAAGAGAGACACCTTCATGATGTTCATTCAAGTGACATAAAAGCCAAAAGTGTAAGCTCATCTGCTTCCTCAAGCTTTTAATTCAGCAATGTGCAAATGTTTGTTGTGAAGCAATATTTCAATTGCTTAAAAGCAATCCATTCTCAGTTACTAAAAGGGTCAAGAGCCCAACTAAAGCAAACACTGATCTCCATGATGGTGGCATCATTTTAACCAATAAAACATCAACATCTGATCCTCTGTAATTCTCAATAACAGCAGGTGTTCATCACTAATGCACAATCAACATTTAATTAGTCTCTCAATTATCTCTTAATTACCTCAACTCGTTGAGGTCTTGGGATTTGACTCGAAACTTGCTTGTGACTTGAAAGGAATGAGTTGGTTCCTCCTCTGGTGAAATCAGCTGCTGAGTTCATGGGTGGAATAAACACATGGCAGGACTTTTACTTTCTGACCCTGGATTTGACACCTCTGGTCATAAATTAATCTATTACTTTTCCTACATAATTTTTAACAGAAAAAGTGGTAAAATACCTATTTAGGAGTCTTAGACCTTTCCAACGATATATAGTTTGTCATGATTAGATTAGGATTTAATTGTAAAATAGTGAAGTAAAGGTAGGCGTCCCACAGGGTGGACGGTGACAGTTAAGAGGTTAAAGTTGATTGTGATAGTTTTTCTTATTTTTTGAGTTAGGTCAACTTTTTTTGTTGTTTTTGTTTTTTTCCAGTGTGGATAATGCAAAACATTATTTGGCTGACAAATTATTATTAATATTAAGAACTATTAATAGGGGAGGAGAGAGAGGAGAGAGCTGATTGGAGTGATTGAGCTGACAGATTGCAGAAAATACTGTAAATTAATCAATAGATCGTATTAATACTTTTAAGTGTATATTGCGTGCGTATACACGAGTTGTTGAGTTAATTCTGTTGTTTATGTTTGAATTCTCCATGTACGTTACTTCATTCGCTGGTAATCAGCTCTCAAAGAGCGCTTCATGTTATCTAAAAAAATAACTTTCAAGAACGGACAAAAGGACTGAAATCTTCGTGTATTTGTCATGTAATCAACCCGAGGGAGTCCAGATAGCGCCCCAGATCACCGTGGGGTCTGGGGTTCTTCTGGCTGCGTTGGGGTGTGTGACCCACATCGGCCGCCGGGGACAGCGCAGGACGAGGATCTGCAGGAGGCCTTCCACGGTGCTTCACGATCATTTCACTGTTCATAAAGGAATTCAGGTACACTTGCTTGCTTTTGTTTTACACTCAGGAGAGTGAAGAGGCCAGTGTCCGTTTTCCCGGGACTAGCCTGAGGATAGTGTAAAAAAAACACACACACACACACACTGTTCCTAATATACTAAAGAAGGGGTTGGAAAACAGTATTCATCAATCACACTTACCTGTTCAGATAGTTTCAAGTTCTGTACTCAGTTCATCATCCTCAACATCTAGTGATGAAACTTCATAAACACACATTTTAAAATGATATTAAACAATTTCAAAAATAATATTGTGTTTTATGAAACTCAAAACCGGTCATTTTAAACGGAAAGACAGCACACATTGCCTTCCTCACACTGGTGATTTGTTGAGGGACGTTCGCGTGTTTCTTCTTTTGTACAGAGCACGTTCGCGCCACAGTTGCCAATTCTCGCGAGACAAATAAGCAACCGCAGCTTCAAAAACAAGCCCAAAACAAGCCCAATATTTTTTGGATGATTTATTATCATCAATATTATTTATTATCAATTATTTATTACCAATATATGAGCCTGCAACATATTAAACTGAAACCACTCTCTTATCTGAAAAGCAAAAACAGAAGCTATTTTACAAAAATTAGCAAACTGCAACAAAAGTGGGAACAAAACTCGTCTCCAATCACCTGTGAGCAGAATAGGACTGTAGAGATGGAAAAGGAGAAAAGCACAAGAGCTTCAAAGGGGAGCTGTATATAAAATATATAGGGGTCATTCTATGGAAATGTCAATTTTTCTGTCCCTATAGCCTTTACAGAAATATTACACTTGAAAAACACTTGGTTACATTTAAAAAATATATATATTTTAAAATGAAACAATGTGTTATTTGAACAATTACACCTTCTTGAGGCATCAATGTCGCAATATTTTTTTTAAATTAATTATAAAGAATTCCAAGCACCACAAAACTGCTCATCCCCACAGCCATGTACAGCGGCAAAGTGCTTTATTTTGAGGTCAAAAACAGGTTTTTCTTCCATTTAAAATAAAATAATGTATACATAACTATCAAATAAATGACATAAAAAACAAAATGCCACATAAATATTATAGAAAAAATATATTAAATTATATATTAAATTATATTATATATTATATTAAAAAGAAAATATTATATAATAATATTAAAAAATATTATAAAAAAAAAGATAAAAAATCATTAAGCTGTCATGTGTGTATTCGTGAAGTCAAAAGGTAATCTAATAATGTGGTTTAAATGTTTAAAAAAAAGAAATACATTTTAAGACATCTTGCCATACCAGGCTATTTGAACCAAATGTATTGATCAGTATTAGGATATGACTACTTGTTTTTTTATTACAGGCCGTGATAATTAATACATTACAAAACATTGTAAAAATTAGGCTAAAAGAAAGTCATCCCACTCCTCTATTTCTACTTCTGTCATCGCTTGGATTACAGCGTCAAGTGTCGTCTTTTTGAATGTGATTTTTCTCCAATGAGGGGGCGGAACATATGGCAAATTACGCTACAGCACTTATATTATTGCACTAGTTGGCTATTAACTGCGAGCAGACAGAGTGTCAATCAATGCATTGGAGAATACAGGCGAACATAAATAAAAAAGCTAAGTTGCTTGTCAGATTTCCATAACAAGCGACCATATTTTTTTAAATAAGCCCAAAAAACCGCAACCCACGACCAGGGATTTTTTCCCGCAACTTTACAAAAAAAGAAGCCCAAAGTCGCGTATAATACGCAGACTTGGCAACTGTGGTTCGCGCGCTTTTAGTCAGCAAGTTACAAATCCAGCTCTCACACGCTTGGCGAGTTCAGCTCCCCCTAGTGGCTGAGTTTACAGTACAGCAGTTACTACTAAGTTTTGATGGAAAGGCTATAAAATGACAAGAGAATGTGAGCTATAATAACTATGACTAAGCTTTTATTATTATTATTATTAGAAAAAAAAAAAGAAAAAAAAAAACATTTGCAACACAAATCGATCCAGATTTCTTTTCAGATGAGGCTGGGCTTAGTTAGCCACAATTACTTTAGTATTATTGTTGCATGTTTATTTATTTTTAGCAATTTACTACACACGTGAGAATGTGATATTAACTGCCCAGTCTTAGATTCAAGGGAAGACTCTGAAATCACTGAAGTGTTTGTACCTTTTTATTAGCGCATGAAATATGGCAATACATTCTGTACGTGTACAGAGAGTTTTCCCACAGCTGAGCAGATGTCACAGCTCTCACCTTGATCACTATATCTGACATGTCTTCATGTTCCTGCAGTGCTCTAGGGTTGATTTAAGTACTGGTAGAAATAAAAGTGTGTGTATTTTACATTGTAAAAAAGTAGAAAGCTTATGTTTTACTTTACTCGCTTGAACTGCATCTTGAATGAGAAGTAAAATGTCTATACTGTATATATATATATATATATATATATATATATATATATATATATATATATAGGTAGATGACAAATAGGCAGTTCTTTTTTTTGTAAAAGAACTTTTTTGAAAAAGAAATGCATATATTTATGTAGTATGAAGTCTGATCTTTGAGAAAATATAAAGAGTCACTAACTTTGTCAATTCTTTCACTGCTTTTTTTTTTTTTTTTACATTTTTACTGAACTGTACCATAAATTTGTCCTATGTGACATATCAAAAATTAAGAAAAAAAAAAACTATTAGGGTGTGTTCACACCTGTCTTGTTTTGTTCGATTGAAATGAACTAAAGTTCATTTCCCCTCTTGGTGTGGACCTTTTGGGCAGGTGTGAATACAGCAATCGCACTCTGGTACGCACCAAACAACCACACTGAGACCCAGCTGAAGAGGTGGTCTTGGTCCGCTTCCAAACAAACTCTGGTACGGTTTGTTTAAGGTGTGAATATGAACCGGCTTCGATCCGACCCAATTGCAGAAAGCACGCTCAGAAACACACAGCTCGCGCATATAGTGCCGTTGCTTGCATTTCAATCAAATTGTCCTGTGGTGTGACAGTAGAGGCGTCACACCGGAGGACATTTTCTGTCACACCATAGGACGGTTTCAGCCTTTTTCTGTCAATTAATGACCTTGCTATTCCAAGCTAACCTGTCATTAGCGGTAAGCAAGACACATTTGCATAATTTTCCATGATTATGTAGTTTAGCATGCAGTTTTTAATTAAAAAATATAATTTAGGGGTGTCACACCAAAGCACAACAAAACGTAACACTTCTGTAGTGGTTCCAAAAAAGTTAAATATTTGAACAATTCTGAGACAAAAATTGACCATCTGCACATGTCATGGGCTTCACAGGGGGCTACAACCATGTAATACAACCATGAATGGGGTCCTTCAACTAATTAAGTTTTCTCTTGAATTGGCCAATTTAAAATCAGGATATGGTGTCACACCAGAGGACATGGTTTTCAGAGACAAAATGTATCAATTTCCTATGTTTTCAGAAATATATGGATGAAACAAATTATTGCTATTTACTAAAATAGACACTTGTACAATTATGCCAGAGGTATTTATTAACATTTTTATGCTTTTCATTTTCATTTATAAAAGTTGTAATTTACTGAACCATGCTTGGGACAGTCACACCATAGGACAATTTTGAGATTTGGCTCGAAAATTAAAAAAAAATATATAATAACACTGCGGTTTTTATAACAACAGGTCCATATAAGATATAGGAAATGTTTAACGATTTACTGCATTTTAAATAACGACAATTAATTATATTCATTTTTATCTTGTGGGACAGTGAAAATGCCATGTCACATCAACAACCCATATATATATATATATATATATATATATATATATATATATATACACACATACATATGTATATACATGTATATGTATATACAGGACCTATTATCAGATGGTACTTGGACCAAACTCTGTGTTTGGTGTTGGTTTGTTTATTTAGTTGGCTTTGGTTTACAAGGGCTGCAATGCATTTAACTAAAGCAGATGTTTAATAATGCACACTCAAAAAAATAAATAAACATGATTAAATAAAATGCAAACACTAAAGCAAGAAAGTTATTTCTCATTATGGCCTGGTTTAGATGTTTTTTCAAGACTCAATCCCATAGTTATGTAGATCTTTTGATGCTGCTGTAAATCACAGACAAATCATTCTCTTGACCCGCCGTAGATCTGTAAACAGAAAACATATGATCAACACATTGCATACAACTTAAGTTGAAAAGATGTTTTAGAACTGCTGTGCAAGGACTGGCTTTTAATGTCTGTAGAAACTGAACTTAGCAGCGTAAATTGGTATTATATTAAATAGAGGCCACACAAGGTCATAAAGGTAAAGACAGAAATAATGATGTCTCACTTGGCTTCAGTAGCAGGTTGGTGAACTGTAACGCTGGCGTACTGGATCTCATCCTCTTCAGGTTTCTTTGTGTCTTTATTGAGACTGGACAGAAGCATAGAGTATATTGTCATCATTTCCAGATTCAGAGGCATTTCCTGCAGATGTCTGCAATAGAGTGATCATACACTGTAAAAAAAAAAAAAAAAAAGAAGAAGAAGTTAAGCCAACTTAAATTTTTGAGTTTGCTCAACTTATTTTTGTGGGAGATTCTCAAATTTGTATTGTATAAACTTAAAACGACAAGTTGAGAAAACTCAAAAATCTGCTGAAGCTGGTTACCTTAAAATTTTAAGTTGGCTCAACTTTTTTTTCTTTTTTTTTTTTTTTTACAGTGTATTATTTCAACTTCTTTTGTTAATTTAAAGCAATCCAAAAATAAAAATAAATCAGCTCCCCACATCGCAAAAGTTTTTAAAGTGTCATAATATGTGACATATCAATTCACATACAGGCCCATGAAATGTATGTCACATTATTATTCTTGCAATTATATATTTTATTATTATTATTTATGTAAGATTTAATATTTCTGTGTTTCAGAAATAATGGCATCAGTGATCAACCTTACCTTTTTTTGCTCAATGTCCTGAAAGCCATTTAAATGATTGTCAGTGTCCTGAGAATCATTGTTTTTTATCTTCTTCCTGTTGTTAAAGTATGAGCAACTTTTTTTAATCAAAGTTTGATACAGTACATTTAAAAAAACTAAAACTCTTCTTGCTGCAATTTGATAAATATTTACATTGAAATATCTGTTGCTAAATATACAAATTTACAGTGTCACCATATCTTTCTAATATTCTCCGCTCAGAACTGAAATTATCTGATGAGAAACAGGATCCCAAATCCAGCTGCAGCTGCAATAGTGGCATACAAACCAATGATATACAGGATATTCCAAGCACCTAAAAGGAAAGGCAATGACAAGAATATTTATTTTTATTAAAGTCTTTAAACATAGGGATGATAGATGTAGTTTGAGAGTGGATAGACTTCACCCTTAATACATTTAAACAAGACAAGCACAGGAGTGTCTGTTTATAGTGAATACCTTTAACAGAGACTGAAACAGACGCTGATCTCTGAGATCCATACTGATTCTGAGCCTCACAATAGTAGCGTCCACTGTGACTGGAGTTAAAGCTGGAGATGATGAAACTCTGTCCAGATCCAACAGCTGAGGTTTGATCCTCCTTAAACCAGCTGAAGATCAGAGCAGGAGGGTTTGAGTCACTGCTGCAGCTCAGAGTCACTGAATCTCCCTCCACTATTTCACCAGACGCACTGATGGACACCGAGACGCTCTTTGGAGGATCTAAAAGTATAAAGATTATTTGGAATAATTTCTGTTCAGAAATAAGTTCAAGATACCAGTATTGGCCACAAAACAATGGTTTGGAATTAGATATTAATAAATGAATGAATGTAAGTGTAATTAGCTATTTCGTTATCTTTAGCCACACGCCCTGATTTACACTAGGAAGTCTAATACCTGGAGAAAGCCACGTACATTAAAAAAAAAAAAAAAAAAAAAAAAATTCAAAATACATGACTAACTTTGAATGGCTGTCAATGGACAAAGATGCTGTTGTCAGGCAGATGGTGTAGTTACAGCATTGACCAGCAGGAGGCTGAAGGGACCATACTGATCAGCCAAACCTTTCAGCCATCGGTCTGACAGGCAGAGAGTGAATAAGTATCTACTCACACATGACAGTGATGCTGACAGCAGGAGAGGGCAGGTGTTGATGTCCTCTGACGGCGCAGCTGTAACTGTTTTAGGCCGGTTCCCAAAATGTCAAAAAATTTCAGGTTTTACCATCCTTGTGGGGACATTTGGTCCCCTCAATGTAGCATAAACAAGTACACACACACATGCACGCACGCACACACAAATAATTGTTTTATCAGAGTACATGCTATGAATGGCTTTCAAGGATGAAAGTTGGTCTTTGCAGCCAGATGATGTAGTTACACCATCCACCAGCAGGGGCTCATATGCCCCTTATTATTTAAATGCAGAGAGATTTTGTGATTGGTTGTCTGGTTGAAGTATCTACTCACACATGACAGTGATGCTGACAGCAGGAGAGGGCAGGTGTTGATGTCCTCTGACGGCGCAGCTGTAACAGCCAGAATCACTGCGCTCTGACTGAAGCTGAAGTGTTTCGCTCTGGATCTTTAAAGCCTGTCCATTTTTGTCAGACTGCATGTGGTTTCACAGGTCAGATTGACTCTTTCTTTCTCCAGCACCAGCTGCGGTGCCTTTACCTGAAGAGCTGGAGAAACACATCTGTCTAACCAGGACCAAGAAATTAAATTATTAACAGAAATGAAGGAGTGAAGTGGATTACCAGAAACTTTAAGCTGAATTCCTGGTTGACCAAACCATTTTTGTCCTTCAGTATCAGTTATTAATCTGAAACAATACACTCTCTTTTCATTTTCAGTGATGTTGTGCAGTCTGCGTCTTTGTTCTGTTTCTCACACATTATCCAAAATGTATCATTCAGTAGATACTGAGGGTATGTATACGAGCATGACATGTTTACTAAGTTAAGTTGGTAACACAAAACACAGAGCAGCAAAGCTTGAATTATTTGCAGATATAGATAAATAATATGAATCATTCATTGCTGTAGAGAAACACGCACACAGTGTGAAAAGTACTGCAGGAGGGTGTTACAGAAAAGCAGGAGTGATCACACTGACTGGCATGTCATGCATTCGTTTGTTATTTTTTAGCACCATCTTGTGGCAGTTTGGTGTAACAACAAAGAAAAGTTATTTGTTTTGCAGTATTACTCTATAGCACCAGTCATATCGTTCACTACTAAGCATGTCTAGCTGTCAGACAAAAGTTTTTTGTTGTTGTTGTTTTGTTTTAACAACCACAGTTGTCAGCCCTGCAAAATCACAGGGTTGTGTGATATCATATGCAGTAAAGCATACATCCAAAAGTCAATCAGATGAAGGTATATCAGTAGACATGAGAAGAAGAGAGAAGGTGAACATAATGCATTATAAATAAGATGTGTTGAACATCCACGCACTCTCAATTGTCTCAGATAATATGTATGAACACTCATACCTTAGCTTTCTTCACCAGCAGTACCCAATAAAGTGCAAATGGTGCATTTTACAGAACAGACGTGTTATGATGACACGCGTTACAGAGCACGTTCGCGCGCTTTGAGTCAGCAAGTTACAAATCCACCTGTCACGTGCTCGGTTGGTTCAGCTCCCCCTAGTGGCTGAGTTTACAGTACAGCAGTTTACTGAGTTTTGACAGAAAAGAAAGGAAAAGAGATCACCCCAAATCTAGATTTCTGGAGCATGGGGTTAGTTGCCACACTCTTTAGCTTTAGTATTATTACGGTAGTTTTATTTTTCACATATAGTTTTAGCAATTTACTAAACGTGTGAGAAGTACGTGATATTATTAACTGCCCAGCCTTAAATACAAGGGAAGACTCTGAAATCACTGAAGTGTTTGTACCTTTTTATTAGCACATGAAATATGGCAATACATTCTGTGAAGGTGAGTTTTGCCCCCAGCTGAGCAGATGTGACGACTCTCACTTTGATCAACATGTCGCACAGGTGTTCATGTCCCTGTCTGGTCTTGATTTAAGTAAAAGCCTATGTATCTACTTTGCAAAATTACATTTATGCTGTGACTTGAATGAGAAACAAAACAGCAAATCCTTTAAATGTCTAGATATGGAGAGAGAGAGAGAGAGAGAAACAGAATTTTGAATTGAATTGGATCTGCGGATGCTTAATAAACAATGCACACTCAAAAACATGATTAAATTAAACAAAAAAGTAAAAGAAAAAGTATGTTTATGGTCTGGAGATTAGTCTGGATCATCTGATGCTGCTGTAAATCACAGATAAATCCGTCTCTTGGCTTGCAGCAGATCTGCAAAAATGACAAATACATATATGAGAGTGAGATCATCACAAAGCATTAAACTTGATGAAGCTAAACAGACTTTTAAAGCTGGTTTGCAAAGAATGACTTTTAATGCATGTCCCATGAAACAATGATGTGATCTGTTGGTTTATTATATGGCGTGGTTTTCTATAAGAAGCAATTGCAAATAATGATTTATGTTGTTAAGACAGAATAATTGATGTTTTCTCACTTGGCTTCTGTAGCTGGATGGTGAATTGTAATGCTGGCGTACTCAATCTCCTCCTCTTCAGGTTTCTTTGTGTCTGTATCTCTGTCATCTTGGACAGAAGCATTTTCAGCATCTCCGGATTCAGAGGCCTTTCCTGCAGACGTCTGCAACAGAATCATTCTGACATAAACTGGAACTTCTTTTGTGATTTTACTGCAATTCATGAACATTCAGCTCTGCACATTTGTAACGTTTGAAAGTGTATGATAAGAAACATGCTACCTTCAGAACTTCATATAAATTAATGTCAATTCATGATTTTTTTTCAGGTGTTTTACTCATATTTTGAATTATGCATTGCATTGGTTTGTGTGTTAAAGTTAAAGGAAAATGTTTATTTAACAGAAAATACAGGTAATTTACTACCAAGACATTATCTGTTTTTCTACATTCTTTTTTTTTTTTTTACAGTGTAGAATCTAAGTGACTTACCCACCTTTTTTTGCTGAGTGTCCTTAGAGTCATTATTTATTTTCTTAGTCCTGTTGTTAAATATATGAGAACAAATGCATACGTAAAAGTTCTTAAAACTGTAAAAGATGTCAAGAAAAAAAAAAGGCTAAAACATTGCCAAATATACTTGTAGATACATTTTTAGATAAACAGTGTTACTTTAAAATAGTCCCTTTCTATTTTCACTGCTCAGAACTAATAATACCTGAAAAAGACCATTTTGACAGGATATATGATTCACTAAAATTAGAGAATCTGTCATGTTTCTGAAAAAAAAAAAAAAATAATAATAATATTCTGCTCACTGACCTTTTGTGCACAATGATGATGAGAAACAAGAGCACAAATCCAGCTGCAATTGCAGCAGTGACACAGACAGCAATCATATACAAGATATTCCAATCACCTAAAAGGAAAGTCAATGACAAGATTGTTTATTTTTATTAAAGTATTTAAACATAGGGATGATAGATATAGTTTGGGAGTGGACAGACCTTTAAACAAGACAAGCACAGGAGTGTCTGTTTAAATACCTTTAACAGAGACTGAAACAGATGCTGATCTCTGAGATCCATATTGATTCTGAGCCTCACAATAGTAGCGTCCACTGTGACTGGAGTTAAAGCTGGAGATGATGAAACTCTGTCCAGATCCAACAGCTGAGGTTTGATTCTCCTTAAACCAGCTGAAGATCAGAGCAGGAGGGTTTGAGTCACTGCTGCAGCTCAGAGTCACTGAATCTCCCTCCAATATTTCACCAGACGCACTGATGGACACTGACACATTTTGAGGGGGATCTAGAGGAAAAATTGTATGGGTTTTATTTTTTTATCTCACAATTTTCAAGAGGGTCTCTTATCAGTACCACCTTAATATCAGCGCAAATCTTAAAGAGAAGTTTCACCTTTCCGAACATTTTATCTATTCAGAAAAGGTTCTTCTTACATACTGTTATTAATAAAACTAATCAACAAGGACAATCAGCGATTGAAGATGACTGAGAATATGTGGACCGAAGTCTGGGTAGAAAGAGACCAGACTACTGCAGAACAAGTCTGATCTCCATCTTCATTTGTAAATTGGGCCAGTTTCTGAATGATTTATGTATATTTTGTTTGTATTGCAACAAACAATTACATTTTAACAACAGTTTATAATAAAATTTTGAATAAAATTCACGCAATTCAACCATTTCGTAAGTCTTCACACACACACACACACACACACACAAATAATTGTTTTATCAGAGCACATGCTATGAATGGCTTTCAAGCGTGAAAGTTGGTCTTTGCAGACAGATTGTGTAGTTACATAATTCACCAGCAGGGGCTCATATGCAAAACCCCTTGTATTCAAATGCAGAGAGATTTTGTGATTGGTTGTCTGGTTGAAGTATCTACTCACACATGACAGTGATGTTGACAGCAGGAGAGGGCAGGTGTTGATGTCCTCTGACGGCGCAGCTGTAACGGCCAGAATCACTGCGCTCTGACTGAAGCTGGAGTGTTTCGCTCTGGATCTTTAAAGCCTGTCCATTTTTGTACCAGATGAATCCGTCTGTCAGACTGCATGTGGTTTCACAGGTCAGATTGACTCTTTCTTTCTCCAGCACCAGCTGCGGTGCCTTTACCTGAAGAGCTGGAGAAACACATCTGTCTAACCAGGACCAAGAAATTAAATTATTAACAGAAATGAAGGTGTGAAGTGGATTACCAGAAATTTTAAGCTGAATTCCTGGTTTGCCATACCATTTTTGTCCTTCAGTATTAGTTATTAATCTGAAACAATACTCGCTCTCATAATTTTCAGTGATGTTGTGCAGTCTGAGGACAGCAGTTTGGTTTTGTCTGTGTTCAATGTATTCAACCCTGTGTTTATACTCGGGATATTCTTTTAAACTTTTCATATCCGATCTCTTTATCCAGAATGTATCAATCAATTTATACTGCTGAGGGTACGTATACGAGCATGACATGTTTACTGTGGATCCTTTAAGAGCACATATTGATTGAGTTTCATAAATCACATTCCATTGTCCAAAAACTCCTGAAATACAAACATATTGAAGAACAGCAGTGAAACTTGAGTTTTTGAAAATGTTAACAATATAAATCAATTGTTGTGTACGGAGCCCCGCACATGACATGCAAGAAAAAAAATAATAAATTGTGCACACGATTTACTAAAACGTGCACACGATTACTATTTCGTTCCCTCGATTTGCTAAATCGTGTGCACAATTTATAAATTGAGGGAACAAAATAGTAAATTGTGCACACGATTTAGCCTACTATTTTTTTCCTGCATGTCATGTGTGGGGCTGAACTGAGAAGTCATTCAAAATGTTGCAAATGAGTATGAACAGTGTTGCAAAAAAGCACAAATTTCATAATGCAAAAATGAAGAAAGAAAAAAAAAAAAACAACTGAACAAGAAGCTCATCAACATGCAGACTAAAATATTAAATCCATCTTAATCCAGGACAACAAGTTGATGTGATCACAGGAGACAAGGACACCATCATTTAATTTCAAAATGTCACCTGTTTTGCTAACTTCCACTAACTTCAACCACACTTAAGCCCTGCCCTCTAAAGACATGTGAGCCAATGTCAGCATGTGTGAACATGCAAGGTGACTGACAGGCTGAGACTGGCACAAAAAAAATATATAAAAAAAAATCAGGGACAAAATATTACAGATTTTTTTTTATATGCTATTGCAGAGAACATTTGAAAGTGATGCTGTAACAACTGTGACTCACCAGAAATCATGAGCAGAAAGATGAGAGGAAGAGAAAGAGTCATTCTGACCTTCATCACCGCTGCAATCTTCACAGCCTAACAAATGGGATTATTTAACAACAGATATTATACAGTATACAGGATGGTAACAATCACTGTCAGTTAGGGAAGTTATGCACATTATAGCAGGTAATTTGTTTTTAATAAACTCATTCATTTGATGCAATTCATTTGTTGTCCAACAGGTTTTTGTGCTACTCCATTAAAGAGTTTTATTATATCAGATCACATGTGTCAGAGATCCATAGACACATCATGAATAACTGTGATCAGACAATATTTAATCCTGTATGACTCTTGTACTCTTTTGTAGTTAAAGTCCGGAATCTAAAATGTTTATTTTCATCTATTTTCATCTCATTCTTTATTCTTCACATATTTACGTACCTTAAATTGAAATTCACATTTGAATGTACAAGCTTTTTATTAAATAATATGTAAAAACTCTCATACCTTGTCCGCAGTGGCTTTCATCAGTAGTACACAAAGAGCAAATGTAGCGTTTAGAACATGCTACTCAAGTTAAAATAATCTGTCAGTGATTATAATAACTTCCAGTTTCTATGCAAATGCGTTTTGTATGTAACTCAACTGAAGTAAAAATAAATAAATAAAAAAACACTTCTCCATATTTAGTAAAATGATCTACTTCCTTTGCTGTTAATGTCAGTTCAAGACAGTTTTATTTGTCTAGCATTTCACAGTTGTTTTAAAGGAGCTTTACATGTATGCCAATACATTCCAACAGGAATCTAACATTTGAAGAAGATTTTTATTGTTAAAGATCTAAATTAATCCAGTATAATCAAGGTAAATCTTGATTAATATATCTATTTAATCTTCCATTATGTTCGAAGGCCACTGTGTAAAAAGCGCCTATGTGGCTAAAAGGTGCAGACAAGACAACATCTGGAAAAATATAGGGGGGCTTTTTCCTTTACCATAACAAGTCTAGGAGGTCTCTTCTCCTTAGGGAGAAATATAAAATTGCATACATAAGTGAAACTCCAAATGTATAAGAACTCGCCTCACAAACTTGTATACCAGAGCCCAGAGGCATTCGAGAGACTCTTCTGCAGAAGGGGCCTCAGCTTTATTCTCATTAGATAGATAATAAAGTCTATCTTCTGGCATCAAACTCCAAGACTGAGCGTGATTCTTCGAACGAGTGGCGGAAGACACTACAAATTCAAACAGGAGATTTAGGCTGCATTAAAGGACTTTTATTATTATGTAAAATCATTAAGCTCACAAGTTCCTCTTCCCATCAATCTGAAATAAAGAAAGAACGAAAGAAAGTGTGAATTAAAACATTCATAAAGATATCTGGTTGGTGTAAAATGACTTGAATTACTCTGTTTAAAAGTAAATTTCAGTCCTGCCCCACTGCCTAAATCAGAAAAAGAAAACTTTTCAAAGTAGCTCTGTGTGTTATTTGAATTTCCATATTATTCAATAAACATTTGATATGTTCACACTGACATTAAAGAGCACTTAATTTTTTCCATGCTAAAGGTGAACAGAGTTTCATCTTTCATGAAGGAGGAACTCTTACCGTTACATTCTCATACACAGGTTCAGTCACATCACAAGCTTTATGTCTGTCATAATGAGGCCTGGGATGATTCATCTTGGCCAACAGAGTAGAGAGATTATAAATAACTAATGTCTAAACAACTTGAGTCATGAATTGTAGTTGCCAGTTTATCTCCATGATCAGAAATCCATTGCTCTTTATTTCTCACCCAAGACTCAACAGAATCATTTCTCCTTTTTTATCCACCTAATAACATACTTCAAATTTCTGGTTGGTGTAAAATAACTTGATTTATTTTATAGTTACAGTAAATTAAATCCCACCCCACCATGTTACACAGTTTCTAAATCTGAAAACTTTAAAGGACACCTTTTTGTGTTATCTGAATTTCAATACTTATTCAATAGACATTTAACATTTTAGACACCGAAGAGCATTTAATTAATTCTGGCTAAAGGTGAGGAGGATTTAGTCTTTCATGAAGGAGGAAGTCTTACCGTTACGTTCTCATACACAGGTTCAGTCACATCACATGCTTTACGTCTGTCATGATGAGGTCTGGAGTTATTCGTCTTTGTCATTGAAAAGCAGAGTAGAGAGATCATTATAAACTAATGCATCTCCAGGATCAGTAAACTACTGCTAACCAAAATCATTTTTCTCAACTGAATCGTTTTTTAATCCACCTGCTTCATATTGCGTCTACGTGTTTTTTACAGCATTGAGCATAACCAATCACACACGAATCTGTTGAGCTTATTAATGCAATAACCAATCAGAAGCGTTCAGATGAGTCATTGCTGAAATGCCGGTGTTTTGTTCAGTGAGCATGCTCGCTGACTGAATTCTGCTCTCTCGCCATTAACCTCATCATAAACAACAAAGTGCAGATGTACGTACTATGCAAGTAAGAGGTTAATTTCGCAGTGTTAACCAAGTACTCCAGAGTGCAGCCTGGACAATGGGGTGGGGCCACACACACCACCCCCAATTCCATTGGTTTATAAAACAGCAAATCTTATTGGTGTAGACCCTTGAAGCATGAGCATGCACATTCCTTTGTGTGCGATTTTGTAATTGATTTGGCCATATTACAGAAATATTGGTGCTAACTCTAGAATTGTATCTTTTTACCTATTTAGTAGCCATGTTAAGTGGTAAGTTTAGCTAGTGAAGTTATTGTTTACAAATAAACACTCAGTGACAGCACCTCGGGGATTTCCTTGAGAGTCAGTGGATCAGCACAAAGTTGGGATTTTACGCAAATGATGATAATTTATTGTATTTTAGGAATGGACAAACACAAAGATAAGAGACTTTACTTTAAGGTATTCAAAATCCAATTATTTATGTATCCACACCCTCATTGTTGTAAATCTGTGCAATAGGTAGCTACGTGAGCACTTTTAAGAAGGAGTAAAAGAGACCTTTACTGTGATTAATATATATATATATATATATATATATATATATATACACACACATTATATATACACATATGACTTATTTGTCACCACGGTTGTGCTTTAAAATAAAAACCAGACGTAAGCAGCACATATTACACAGCTCTGTTCTGTAGTCAGAGATGTCATCACCAAGCATTTGTTTGTAACTTAATTAACCAATTCGTCTTAAATTAAAAATAAAAATCTGAAATCGCTGTGGTTAGCACTTAATATTTCTGTAGTACAGCCAAACAGCATAGATCATTCATAAAAACGTACATAAAAGAATGTGCGTGCTCAAGCGTCTATACCAATAAGCTCTGCTGTTTTAGAAACCAATGGACCATCGTCCAGACTGTACTCTGGGGCGACTCGTGTAAACAGATTCAGTTGTTATAACAGGATTTTTTTTCTGAGAGTGCTTAAACTAGTGCTAGACATATAAGTCAGATAAGTAAGTTCTTTGATCATGTAAATGTTCTTTTCTCGATTTTTGTATCCACCTTATTTTTCCCATAAGAGCGGGCACGGCCATTTGGCCATTTATAAATTGTATGTGTCTGGCTTCCAGTGTCATACACTTCCATCTATTTTTAGCTGTGCAAAACATTTCATTTTGCTGCTTGATATTGCAAACTAGTGTCTTATCATATTATTTTAATATATCATCTTAATTATGAACACAATGGTTTGTAGAACAAGCAGTTTTACTGTTTACTTTGTTATTCTTCTCGTTATTTCCCTACAGATGTCACATTTTGCTGGGAGCAAGGAGCGAGGAGACTCAGGAGATAATGTTCACAATGTCTTTAATAGAAATCAAATGCCAAGGAATACAGGAACATGGAGAACGCAGGAGACATGATGCACACAAATGACATACAACAGCGGACCGCAAACAAGGAGCAGAACACACTATAAAAAGACAGAACTAACGACGGGAAAACGAGACACATCTGGAAACAGATTAGACACGGCTGGGACTAAATGAACTGAATGGGGACAGGTGTTCTGTCACGTTTTGCTGGGAGCAAGGAGACTCAGGAGATAATGTTCACATCATCTTTAAAGGGGTGGTTTACTGCGATTTCACTTTTTTCATTTTAAATAGTGTATAATGTTGCTGTTGGTGCATGAACAGTATCTGCAAAGTTGCTGCACTGAAAGTTCAACGTAAGCGGAGATATCGTCTTTTAAAAATCAGGCCTACAAAAACGACTCATATGGGACTACAACGAGATACTTCCCGGGTTGCATACGAAATAAACCCATCAACCCCTCCCTCCGGAACATGCAAAAAAGGGGGCAAGGCCATGTTCTGCGGAGTTGTAGCCATGCCGTCGAAACGGTGTTATTTTCACCCAGCTGTCAGGTCTTCTATGTTCGGGCTTGCTACGGATGCTGTAGTTCGTCAACAATGGTTAAAATTTATGTTTGATCATGTTCCTGACAATTACAATCCTAATTTAGCTCTCTGTGCTGCGCATTTTACGGAAGAGCTTCCAGAATCTACACGAGTTCAATGCTGGATTCACACAGAAACTATTACTAAAACATGGAGCGGTTCCAACTTTAAAAACAGAGGCAGCAGTTGTTGGGCCACAACCTGTAAGTAAGACTTCATAATTTTAAATGTGTTTGCATGTATAATTTCAGACGTAATGTTTTAGTTTTATCAAGGTCGTAAACAAATGCCAACGCTGTCTTTAGTAGCCAGTTAGTTAAATGATGTTTCGTGTGTCTTTGACAAACGCGTACAAACATTTTGGACCCGAATTTGTAATTATGTACTAATTTTGTTAATGTATTTTCCATGTATACTTTATGACGTAATTTTTCGATTTGATCAAGAACGTAAACACAAGCCAACGCTGTTTGGTTTTAGTAGCCAGTTAGTTCGATGCTATTTTGTGTGTATAAGACAAACGTGTACGAACTTCAAAAAATGATATGTAATCACAACAGCAAACTTCCATTCAGAAACGTTTGTAAGAGCCGTGCTTGCGGAAGTTCTGCTTGACTCTCTTCATTACCGCTTTCTGGGTCTGATTCTGGCTCAAACTGATACGGCAATATTGACACCATTATTTACATTTGACCGGAGCGCATGCAGCTGTCACCCGTGAAGGTAATGGGAGTGAACGTTTCCGGACAACGTGCAGTACGCAGTTTAGCCAATCACAACACACCGGCCCAACTAACCAATCTAAGCCCATTGCCTGTTTCTGAGGGAGTGGTTTCACAGAATCAGGAAGTCAACCGGTCGTTCAAATGACAGAGGAGAAAGCGGCTTACAATAAAGGTGAAATATATGAAAAATAAGGCGTTTTTTAACAAATGAAACACGAAGGCATGTTATATTGCACCCCAAAAACACAATCAAGCAAAGAAAAAAAAGCAGTAAACCACCCCTTTAATAGAAATTAAAGTTGATTTCCCCACGGACTGCGGGCTTGGGTGAGCCGTGGACAGCGGTGTGCTTGAGGGAGCCGTGGACGGCGGCATTGTGTTCCCTGCAAGACGGCAGCATAGAGTTCCCCGTGGATGGCGGGCTTGAGGGAGCTGCGAACGGCAGCGGGCTTGGCTGAGGATCAGGCGGCGGGCTGGTTCTGGCTCGGGGCAGGACACTCTCCAGACACCGGAGGATCCAGCTCTGTCCTGTGGTGTCTGGGAGGTCCACGGGACGATGGGAATTGGCCCCGTGCCAGAACAGCGAGAGGATGGTGGCGTCATCGAGTGCCATCGCTAGCCTGCAGAACTCCCAGGAATACTGAGAGGGTGCTCGCTGCAGAGCCAAATGGGAGGAGCTGGAGTTCTCCCTCGCTGGAGGTAATGGGTAGAGGTAGACACCCCAAACACACACCTAACCCTACCGCTAAACATTACTCCACCCATTAGTTTCACAGAGGTGGAGCTGGAGTGGGTCAAACTCCACCCATTACCTCCAGAGAGGGGGAGCTAGAGGTCATTTGGCTCTGCAGTGAGCAGTACTTGGGAATACTCGACAAAGGGGAGATCTCGGCAGGCAAGGGCGATGAACAACAAAAAAACTCTTCAAAAAAAACGGGAAACTGGCACAGAGGTAAATGTTTTTTGGGTCCGCTGTTCTGTCACATTTTGCTGGTAGCAAGGAGCGAGGAGACTCAGGAGATAATGTTCACATCATCTTTAATAGAAACCAAATGCCAAGGAATACAGGAACATGGAGAAAGCAGGAGACATAATGCACATGAATGACATACAACAGCAGACCGCAAACAAGGGGCAGAACACACTATAAATAGACAGAACTAATGAGGGCAAAACGAGACACACCTGGAAACAGATCAGACACGGCTGGGACTAAATGAACTGAATGGGGACAGGTACAGGAAAACCCAAATAAGGACATGGAAACACTGGGAACACGTGGAAACACAAGACACAGGGACAAAAGTCTGACAACAGCGGTTTTTGAACCGGAAGTATCGCACTTTCACAGAAAATGGCTTACTTCCATGTTGAAGAATAAGGTGGACTTTATTTGCTTTTTAAATATTCATGGCTTTACAATTAGTAACTTACAATGTTTTCTTATTAAATTGTGATTTTGTTGAATAAAATTCATTCGTATTAAAAATATTTTATGATATCACATATCTGATACTTGCCTAAAAAGACAGGATATGATATGTGTTGTTAATAGATTTAATTAACATTAGGCTACTTTTAGCCTTATCCTGGAGTTGGTTTACCCTCCGCCTAGATTGCAGCTGATACATGTCAGTGAATAATGACCTGAAATAATCCTGAATTTATTGTAGTGTGTTAGACTCACGTCACCTAAGACGTTGTGATTTTGGGTCACACGTCACTCAAGGTGCGGTTATGAGTATATCAGATGACCAGTTCCCACCTCACTTAGTTTAGTGCACCAGTCAAAGACTGGTAATTTGGCAATGTGGGCGTGTTTCCCACAAGCTGTTCAATAATTTGAATTGCATACATCGGAGGGAGCTGATCAGCTGATTTATTTGAAAGATTGGTGATTTAGCTAGCTAGTAGAGCCTTGGATCATCAACACAAAGAAGACACAATTGTAATAAGATAAATGAAATTTATTAACAATAGATATGCAAGAGTAAATACAACAACTAGTGATGATACCAATAAGTGAATATGCACTGCTAATAGATAATAATAGACAAATTAATATGAAGGAAGATACTGAGTAAATCGCATAAACAAATAAATGGAATGAACACAGAACGGCTGAATGCAATGCTGTTGAGCTGAATGTAGCAATGGAAGAGATTTCTATGGAAATGTTGCTTATGGGAACCACTTAATGGCTCTGGTGGAATTAATGATAAATAACTGCTTATTTATCTCTGAACAAATAATATAGCTATTATTCGTAATGCTGACCACAAGTAAATGTTATCTAAACAGGTTAGAGAAACACAGGCTGCAGGTATAAACTAAGCCAAGGTCTTTAGGAAAGAGGTTTGGTAAGGTTATAATTACGTTCCACAGGCAGGTGATCAGTCCGGCGTTAGAGACGTCTTCCACTGGTGATGCAGACTGCGTGCAGTGGGGAGGGCACAGAGTTACGTTCCGGTAGCTGTCAATGCGCTGACCTGGAGGATGCTGAACTGCTGTTGTGCCACAAAGGGTCTATCTCTCAAGGGTCAAGTTCTATCTCTTTTTGATGATGAGGAGATTGGAATCTGGTGCCTCTCCGTTCCAGGAATGTGATTGGCAACTTGTGTCCAAGGTGGCCATGATGTTGCCCGCCCTAGTGTGGAACTCATTTGCATACAGTGGAGTACAAAGTTAAACAGTGTCTTTAACATTTCACCCATGCAATATTTCTTTACCAAACCTCTTTCAAACTATTATCAGCATCATGAGGAGCAAAAAGAGTCCAAACATGATAGGAAACTGTTGAACTATCAATTATTCATACCATAATATGTTAATAGGTCTGCTTCCAAGAACTGTTGTGTTAACAGTCAATGGCCATCAACATAAACTGTACTTCATCTGAGGATGAAGTGATCCCTTGCAGTTTGCATCCATTTAAGGTCTCCAAACATGGGTATGAATGGATATGGATAGATCTGTGTGGCCTTTCTTTGTTTCAGCCACTGCTGTTGCATCCAGAGATCTGGAGGAATTTTTATGGTAGTCATTTCCTAAACCTTAGGATTGAGTGTGATGGTGAGGGTCAGCCCGTAGTCCAATGAGAAGTCCTCTCTTAGGTGGTCGTGGATGCAGAAGGTCTCCCTTCCTGTCCTGTTAGAGGTGTCTGGCAGTTGTCTTGGCATCTGATGGTTCTGAACATCTTTTTATGTTCCTCCACTAAGATCCAATCACAGTGGGGCACATCTCCCTCCACACCGGCAGTTAGAGAGGGGCCCTGCCATAAACTGGTCCTTGGAATGCCAGTTTGACTGTTGTTTACTACAGTATGTTAAGGTAAATGTTAAGGTGTGCCACTAATAGCACAAGTGACCTCTTCCAGTTTAATGTGGGCTAGAACCACCACTGACAACAGCAAATTAAATCTTGCCTGTTTCTAAATTTAAAAACCTTTTAACCCTTTAAACTTATCCAAAAAGACATTTGATATTTTCACAGCAAAATTGAAGAGCATTTAATTCATTCTGGCTAAAGGTGAGGAGGGTTTAGTCAGAGGAACACTTACCGTTACATTGTCATACACCGGTTATAATATAATATAATATACCTGATAAAATATTTGTAATGTATTTTGCCGTCAGATGGTGTAGGTACAGTTACATTACTGACGGGCTGAGACTGTCTCTTATCGACTTGATTTCAACAGCAACCGCATGATATTTACTCTGTGTGAGTAAATCTGAGTGAATAAGTATCTACTCACACATGACAGTGATGCTGACAGCAGGAGAGGGCAGGTGTTGATGTCCTCTGACGGCGCAGCTGTAACGGCCAGAATCACTGCGCTCTGACTGAAGCTGGAGTGTTTCGCTCTGGATCTTTAAAGCCTGTCCATTTTTGTACCAGATGAATCCGTCTGTCAGACTGCATGTGGTTTCACAGGTCAGATTGACTCTTTCTTTCTCCAGCACCAGCTGCGGTGCCTTTACCTGAAGAGCTGGAGATGGAGTTACCGACCGCAACCGCGTTTTATTCGGGAATTTAATCCCGCGTCGCAAGAAATCTGATCGGGAATGCAGACCTCTACCCTGTGGCTCATGATGATACATTGAATTCTAAAGACACGAAATGATCGGTCTGTGCAAGAAACTGAACAGTATTTATATTGGTTTTTACCTTTGATGTGCCGCACTGCCACCTATCTCTCAGATGGACCATTGACACTCTATCTACAATCTCAGTTAGGAGTGTCAATGGTCCATTTGAGAGATAGTTGGCGGTAATGCACTTATAAGTTTGCGATCTGCCTTAAAGAAGAAGAAGAGCGTCACTGTCACTTTAATCTCGGCTGTTGTGTGAATGCGCTCAAGACAGTTGGACCGTGTGGCGGATCAGACATAAAAAACGATATAAATACTGTTCAGTTTCTTGCACAGACCGATCGTTTCGTATCTTTAGACTTCAGTGTATCGTCACGAGCCGCAGGGTTTATTATATAATTTGGTTTTGTCTGTGTATGGTTGTTTTTTTTCTTCTTCTCTCAAAGCCGTGAGTCCCATTGACTGCCATTATATGACTGATAGACTGCAACAGTTTGAGTTAAAAATCTTTGTTTGTGTTCTACTGAAGAAACAAAGTCACCTACATCTTGGATGCCCTGGGGCCGATAAACATCAAATTTTAATTTTTGGGTGAACTATCCCTTTAATTAACAACAGTTATTATACAGTATACAGGATGGTAACAGTCACTGTCAGTCTGTGTTAGTGAAGTTATGCACAATAGTCCTTAATCAAATCAATTGTTCATTGTAATTAATTTGTTGTCCAACAGAGGTTTATGTGTTGCTCTATTAAAGAGTTTTATTATATTAGATCATGTGTGTCATAGATCCATAGACACTTCATGAATAACAGTGATCAGATAATATTTAATTCTGTACGACTCTGGTTTTGTAGTTAAAGATGAGTAAATAAAAATGTTTGTCATCTACAAGGATATTTCTCTATTCTTCACATATTTACATACCTTAAACTGAAATTGACATTTGAAATGTACAAGCTTTTTATTAAATAATATGTAAAAACTCTCATACCTTGTTCGCAGTGGCTTTCATCAGTAGTACACAAAGAGTAAATGTTGAGTTTGGAAACATGTCAGACAAGTTAAGGTAATATGTCAGTGATTATAATAACTTCCAGTTTCTATGCAAATGTGTTTTGTATGCAACTCTGCTGAATAAAAAACTTCTCCATATTCATAAAATGACCAATTGCCTCTACTGTAAATGTCAATTCAAGACAGTTATATTTGTATCGCATTTCACAATAATTAAAAAAATAAAATAAAAAACTTTATACTGTACGCATATAAATTTATAAATGTATTTAAGCCATATAGTAAACAGGAATCTAATATTCAAATAAAAGATCTAGGCTGCATTAAAGGATTTTAAAATACTAAGCATTATTCTATATAACTGTAAGGTCCACCCAGTTGGCCCAACAAAGGTATCCAATGATGACTGAAGGTTTCCTGCATGTTCATTCTTTTCAGTGCGCAAACTAATTTCATTTCAATTCAATTCTAATCTGACTCCATTATATTATGACCTCGAGTTTAGGTTAGAATGCAATTATTATTGATCATTCAAAGGATAATTTATCTTGACGTGATTATTCTAATGTTGTACTTGTTCATTTGGATTCCTATAACAATACAGATCTCATACTCACAAGCTCGTCAGTCTTGGTCACTAGACAGAGGTAATTGACTAATATTATTTAGATAGCCACCCCATTCTTGTTCATTCTTTTATTTAGTCCCCATGGATCTGTATATACTTGAATAAAGGAACGTTATCCCTAGTCAGAGGTCCTGATCACTATTACAGATATAAGCCAACCAACATTAATTTCTCTGATTGTAGCTTTGGTATGGTCATGTCATGATTTCCCATGTGCACTTAGCTAGAGTAAACAGAGGTAAGGCCCACCCACATTTAGGTTGGTCGAACAACATTCAGTTGACCTAAATGGAAATTCCCTTTTTGGCCTTGTACACTTGAACTAATGCCAAATGTTAGCCGGATCCGTTACTAACCTGATGCAGATATGGGTTAACAAGGATACAACGTGTAGTAAACAGAGTAAACAGAATCCATTCAACTGTAACAATTTATTATCAGTCAGGTAAATATGTTTTATGCCAATTACATAGTCAACTCAGAGATATCAGATCAATACAAGACATCAAATTCTCAAAGATACATCTAAGGGTAAAATATTAATACCTGACTTCAGAAAAATACATAATATGGAGTGTGTGGACAGACTCATCTGGCTACAGATTCGTGCCGATCTTCTTGCAACATTTCCTGCAGTAGTCAGACCGAGACAAACATCCCTCAAATGGAGACAGGAACTAATGATTGGAATTTGCATCAATCAGGTCCTAGACGTGAGAGTTAGCACCTTTTGGGGAAAGATGGTAATTTGCATGAAAGACACTGGGGAATGTCACACGCTCCACAGTAAGCAACTTAACTCTGACGATCTGTATTACGTTTTAGTCTGTTTCTTGTAAGATTGAGGTCATTGTGCCAGTTGCACTGAGACCTTTCCAATGATACCAAACATGTCTCTAATTGTCACTTGCATTCATGTTGAACATTATATTATGCTGTTGACCATTGTGAGTGAGCTGAGTGAAGGGGTTAGTGGGGGAAAAGGAAGAAATATGAGAGGTGAGAAAGGCATTTTCCTGCATATTCCCTCAGTGAGATGTGGAAACACTCGGTGTGTATTGTCTCACAAGTTCTATGGCCTCTTCCTGTCAAGCAGAAAGAAAGAAAGAAAAGAAAAGTCTGAATTAAAATATTCATACATAATATATTTCAAATTTCTGGTTGCTGTAAAGAAAATGTATTTTATAGTGACATTAAATTAAAACCCACCCTGCCAAATTAGCTGCACTTTATAAATCTAAAATCTTTTCAAACAAGCTTTTTGTATTATCTGAATTTCCATTCAGATACAGACATTTGACATTTTCACACTGACACTGAAGAGCATTTAATTCATTTTGGCTAAAGATAAGGAGGGTTTAGTCTTTTATGAATGTGGAAACTCTTACTATTACATTCTCATACAGAGGTTCAGTCACATCACAAGCTTTATGTCTGTCATGATGAGGCCTGGGATGATTCATCTTGGCCATTCTTTAAAAAAAAATAGAACTCCATTGTATCGCTTCTCTTTTTCATCCACCTGCTTCTCCTTAAAAACAATTAATATAACAGTAGGAAGAATTAATATGTTCTTGCAGAACTATAAAACAGTGGGAAACACTGAGCGAGCAGATGTGCAGTCCTTGTGTTTCTGTTGTGCTTTGTCAGATGTTTGTCACAATGTTCCTGTTCCTCGTGTTCTCTATGTTCAGGTTCATTTATTAATACTGCAATTTAGTGAGCTGTCATTCGCAAACGAGCCAGCTCTAAGAGTCGATTCTTTGTAGTGAACGAGAAGAGCCGTCTCCCATCGGGGAGAGCTGAATCTTCAGCCGGAACCTTCTATTTTAGCCCAATTTAGCAATTATGAATGGTTTGTGTGATGGTAAGTAATTTTCTATTCAGTGTTTTTATAAAAGCCTTATTTTTCTGCATTTTGTCTTTACAAAAAAAATAAATAAATAAAAAATACACATGCGGCTAATCACATGGGAGGTGTAGCAAATCAGCTCAAAAGGGAAATGTATATAAATAATTAAAATTAATTGATTAATTACAATTATTTATATCAGATGCCAGTAGTAACTGTAGCAGAATTAAATTACTAATCTGATCGTCCAGCGAACATTCAGTGTAAGTTCATATCAACTCCAGGAACGGATATTTTCGTGGCCACAGAAAATACTTTCATACAGTATCAATGCATTAGAGCATGTAGCAAAGATCAAAATCGTAAAGGGACATTAATTTGCAAGGCAGAATTAGAAACTCATGTAATTTGTGCACAAGAGTTTTATTAACTAAACACTAACACAAACTTGTCTAACAAACATACATACACTCACGCGCACATACAAAAGGGAGCTAAAGTGGATGAATGAAGCTATTAGAGAAACCAGAGAATGCAGTTATGGAAAATGAGTCAGAACCACCTGAGTTAAAAGCCATCAGTGCCGTTTTACAACAGGGTCTACTGCTTATACTAAACCTCTGTTTCGTTTAGTTAAATGTACGATACTTGCATTGCCTTGGTCATTGAACAAGTCTCCAAATGCAGTCTCGGATGAAAGTTTTGATGGTTTGAAGGTTTGGTGATGTTAGAGTTCTTCTGGATTTGAAGGGTGATGAACTCCAAAAGTGTTTGCTGTGGTTCTGTGTTCAATTGTTTAATTAAAGTTTTATTAAAATGTTAAACAATAGTAACTTTGTATTTTGTTCTTTGTTGTTGTTGTTTTTGTTTTTTTGTAAAAAAAAAAATGCATAAAAATAAGTATTTTATTACAACGCTGAATAAAAAATGTCTTACCAACACACAAACCATTCACAATTGCTAAATTGGGTTAAAATAGAAGGTTCTGAGTGATACTAAATGAAGAGCCATTTGGGAGCCAAGACCTGGAGCCAAAAGAGCCAAATCTTTGAAAAGAGCCGAACTTCCCATCACTACTGCACTTAAATGTAGTGATCGAACAAACAAACCTTTTTGAAGCTTCAAATCAATTGAACCAGTTGCTTCGCAAAATGATTCACTGTTTCGAATCACTCAGAACACCACACGCTGGTGACGCCTGCTGGTCAAAACTGTGTAAATGCAACAAAAAAACAAGCCAAAAAATGCATAAAAACAGCTTTTACAAACCTAATGCAAATGCTTTCTTGAAAGTATAATTATTAAATGCAATTAAAATAAAAAATAAATAAAAAATACCATTAAATATGAAGTGTCTGTATAATTTGTGCTTTTTTAAAATAATTATTCATTTGCAGGACTTGTTTTGTTTATTTTATGGGGAGCTTGTAAACAGGCCAGTAAGAGACTATTAACTATCCATCCTTTTAATTACACAAATGTCTCCATCGGGGAGAGCCAGATCTTCAGCCGGAGCCTTCTATTTTAGCCCAATTTAGCAATTGTGAAAGGTTTGTGTGTTGGTAAACAATTTTTTATTCAGTGTTTTTATAATAGCCTTATTTTTATGCAGTTGTCTTTATACAGTTACTATTATTTAACATTTAAATAAAACTGTAATTGAACAATTGAACACAGAACCACAGCAAACAAACCAAATGAAGGCTAAAGTCTTAACATTAAGACACTTTATTCTTTAGTGCAGGTTGGCATTCAGACATATCAGATGCCTCAGTTTGGATGTGCTGATGCGATTTGTCACGGGTGACGAATCGCGTACAGGCAGGAACTGGAAATGGAGCCCGAGTTTCCGCAGGGGACACTTTCGGTGGGGGACCGAGGAGGCTGCCGGTTCCTGGTGTATGGGCGGATGACGGAATTGATGACAGGAATTGCGATCAGGTGTGGGAGTGAGAGGAATAGAGTGGTGATTGGGGCGTGTGCTGCAGTGGGGGAGTATAAGAGGGCATTGTGATTCAGGTTCGGAGCGCTTGAGGTCGAGGGATTCGGAGGGTTTGAAGGCTGGAGGTAGTCGGAGGGCTTGAAGCACTCGGAAGCGGTTGAGTATTCGTGAAGAAGAAGAGAGAGATGTGGATCTAGGCAAGGAGAAGGTCGGGCTGAAGGAAGAAGTGAGGAACTGAAGTGAGGTCAGCATCTGGGGCGAGTGAGATCGTGTGGAACTCTAGTCGGATTCTGGAACAATTGATGTCCCTGTGAAATGTATGGAATCGTATGACGATTGCAACTTTGTGGAGGATTTATAGCTGCATTGAGTGATTTACGCTTCGCAAGTCGCTTTCTATCTAGCTTCACATCATCGAGTGGTGGACGAGACCCCATGCCTGCGCTTTCTCTGTGAGTTGTGAGATTTGCAGTGCTTTATATATATATATATTCATGTGTGATTACCTGTGTGGGCTGAAGTGAAACACGAGTGTGGGATTGAATTGCGGAAGACATTGGTGGTTCTAGCGAACGCACTCATCTTTCTGTGTTTACATTCAGTAACCGAAGATGCTAAAAGCTGTGAACGCCCGCTGATGTGATCTAAAATACTCACCTTTCTCTGTGTTTGAATCCAGTCGTAGAAGGCGTTAACAGCTGTGATGGCCCGCTGATGTGGTTGAAAATACTCCCCTTTCTCTCTGTTTGAATCCAGTTATAGAAGATGTTAAAAGCTGTGAAGGCCCGCTGATGTGGTTGAAAATACTCGCCTTTCTCTTTGTTCGAATCCAGTTGCAGAAAATGCTAAAAGCAGTGAAGAGCCTGCTAAAGCTGTGCGGTAGATGTACCCTTCTCTCCGTCTGAGTCCAGTGAAGAGCCAGCTAAAGCTGTGCGGTAGATGTACCCTTCTCTCCGTCTGAGTCTAGTGAAGAGCTTGCTAAAGCTGCGAGGTAGATGTACCCTTCTCTCTGTCTGAGTCCAGTGAAGAGCCTGCTAAAGCTGTGAGAGTTTGGTGAAGGAGCCTGTGAAGAAGTCTGCTTAAGCTGCGACGCATGTACTTCCCCCTCCCTCTGGATCCTGCTGAAGAGAATGTTGAAGCCACTACAGTAATCGTTTTAAAGAGATGTTTTTAAGTGAATAAAGAGATTTTTTTTTTATACTTACCCGTTGTTCCTGCTGTGTCCTGTGGTGCAGCTCCTCATGGTGGTGTGCAAGTCAGGGGTGACGGCCAGCTATTTACGTGCCCACCCCGACCGGTGACAGATTTCTTCTCTCTATGATTATTTGCCCTGTTTATGAGAAGACTCTCTCTGAGGGGATCGATGTTGCAACAATGCAGTGTCTTCCTACCTTAACCAGTGCGCTTGCGTTTAAATCCAGCTCCCCCGCCTCTCTCTGTCGCTCTGTGTACCTGGCCTTTAACACTACACTCGCTATCTTCAGAGTGTGTGTCCCCCTTCCTTCTTTCACATAAACCCCTTTCGCACCGCTTTAGTTCCAGAACTAAAAGTAGAGTACTAAAGTACTGGGACGATTTTTCGCGAACTATTTCCCAGTACCATTTAAAGGGTTGCATTCGCACCGACAGTGGGTACTAAGAAGTGACGTAAGCCGGTCGACAGCGACGTCATTTGTGCGCGGCGTTCAACAACGAAAACAAAGAAGAACAACATTAACAACAGGAGGATGGAGAACGCTGTGATCGGAGCTGTGTTGTTGTTGTGTCTTGCGGGGTTCACAATAATGGACATGGAATGTCTACGTAACTTATACGTCAAGCGACTGAAAGATCGGAAAGGAGTTCAAAATGTTCAAAAGTGCCTGCACTTCAGCGTCCGTCCGTCCATCTATCGCTGTTCTCCATTCTTGCGAAATATAAGTTGATGCAATGTTTACACAGTATGTGTTTACACAGTATGTGTTTACACGGCGTTTTAAATCATGGCGGGTGAGGGCGTTTTCGTACGCGTTTAGCCAATCAGCATACACTTACGTCACGATAGTTCCTATGGAACTGTTTTAGACCCTACTCTAAAGTAGGAGCTAATTAGTACCTCCAAACGGAGTTCCGGGAACTAAAACAGTTCCTAGTTCCCACGGTGCGAACACGCCAAAAAGTGGGTAGTTCCACAATTAGTTCGGGTACTATGAAAAGGTTCCTGCGGTGCGAAAGGGCCTATAATGGTATGATCCTAGTCGATCCTCCCATGTGATTAGCCACATGTGTATTTTTTATTGTAATGAAAAAATGCATTAAATAAGGCTTTCATGGAAATACTGAATAAAAATTGCTTACACATAAACCATTCACAATTGCTAAATTGGGCTAAAATAGAAGGCTCCGGCTGAAGATTAGGCTCTCCCTGATGGGAGTCGGCTCTTCTCGTTCGCTACAAAAAATTGTCTCTTAGAGCCGGCTCATTTGCAAAAGACACATCACTACATCAAAGAAAACCTAACTCAGTTATGCAGGTCATGTTAAAACATAATCAAGGCCACACGATCATCTTTCCTCTGATTTGTTTTGCTGTTATAACTCAGTTACAGCAGCCAAACAAAACCTAATGTTAAAAAATGAAGGGTCAAGAGCTCAACTAATGCAAACACTGACCACTATAATGGTGACATAAAAATTTAGATTTTCTTCTTTGGTGATTCTGCTTGTTAACATCAGGTGTCTTCAATAATGGTCAATCATCACTTAATTAATCACCTAATTATCTCATTAACTTTAACTGTGCTTCAGTGTTAATTTGACACTCTGGAGTGTGGACAAATAAAATCCCGGGAGAGTTAACTTATCACTGGGCTTTTTGCTGTGAACCCTTATCCAGCACACCTGTTCATCATTTTTAAATAGTCCTGAATACTTTGATTAGCTTGGTCAGGTGTGTTTAATTAGGGTTGGAACAAAACTCTGCCCTGCTTTAAGAGCACATATTGATTCAGTTTCATAAATTACATTCCAGTTTTCTCCAAAAACTCCTGAAATACAAAACACAGAGCAGAAAAGCTTATTTATACATGTAGCTGAATAATAATAATTTGTTGCTGGAGTGAAAAGTGTAAAAAGGACTGTAGGAGGGTGTTGCAGAAAAGCAGAAGTGATCACACCGACATAAAACTGTACAAACTGAACACATCATCCGTTTAAACGTGCTGAATTCAAGCCCTGCCCTCTACATGTCAGCCAACCCCACATCAGGAAAAATTATTGGCAAGCTGAGATTATTAACATACCTTAGTTTGCTAATCAGTGTCTTCAGGATCACAGGTAGGTGAGCTTGATCAGGGTTGGAACTAAACTCTGTAGGAAAGTGGATCTCGCGAGCCAAATTTGAGGATCTCTGGTACAAAGGAACAATTCTTAATAGCACAATTGCTAATCAGAAACCGTTTTGTGACTCGCCATCACCCAAACGACCGATAAGCTCAGGGGTGAAGTGGAGGTTTGCACTGCTAACTGTGGTTACATTGCTCACACCATGTTAAAAATTAGTCTCGAACAAGCTTAAGTCTATTCCTTTGGCCTTTCCATTTGTCTTTTCTTTTTGCAACATCAGATTATTATGTTTTAGCATACTAACACCGTGTCTACACTGGATGGCATCAGTTTACGGTTCGGGATTTGTCATTTCACATCGTTTTGTGCCACATCCAGTGTGGAAAATATCACTGATTACAATGGGTTTTATTGGCTTTTGCTGTGTCACACTGCTCACGTCTGGAGTAGGCACTGCATAATAGTAAAAGTCACAGAACTCCAAAAGGGAATGAGAGCTTGCTTCGTACGTTGCCCAGCTGACTGTAAGAAATCATCCCAAATGGTCTACAAACAACATAACTGTTGACTTTCTTCTTCTCTGTAATAATTAAGGCATTTTGGGAAATGAGCATGATCAATATCACCCTGCAGCCCAAGACCGGTTGCCCATGGAAGCTAAGCAGGGCTGAGCCTGGTCAGTACCTGGATGGGAGACCTCCTGGGAAAACTAGGTAGCTGTTGGTAGAGGTGTTAGTGAGACCAGCAGGGGGTGCTCACCCTGTGGTCTGTGTGGGTCCTAACGCCCCAGTATAGTGACGGGGACACTATACTGTCAAAAGAGCACCGTCTTTCGGATGAGACGTTAAAACTGAGGTCCTGACTTTCTGTGGTCATTAAAAATCCCATGACACTCATCGTAAAGAGTAGGGGTGTAACCCCGGTGTCCTGGCCAAATTCCCGCCACTGGCCCTTGTCAATCATGGCCTCCTAATAATCCCCATCCACTTGATTGGCTCTATCTCTCTCTCCTCTCCACCTGTAGCTGGTGTGTGGTGAGCGCACTGGCGCCGTTGTCCTGTGGCTGCCGTCGCATCATCCAAGTGGATGCTGCACATTGGTGGTGGTTAAGCAACGGTGTATAAATGATAACATTTCCTGTCTCTATGCAAATAAGTCTCAGCTTTCACAAGAAAAAACCTTGTTCACAGACAATAGGGATTTTCAGACTTGAAATAATTAACCCTGGGTCATCCTAAACCCCAGGTAAACTGGTTAACTTGCTTCACGTTTCACACTGCGGAGGGGTGGTGGGGAGCACATGCAAAGCATACACTGACTGTGGCAACTTAAACATTTGAAAGGATACTATGGCAAAGTTATTGCTTTCCTTATCCATGCGTTTCTTTTCTTTTTTTTATGAATATATGGTTGACCTGAAGAATGAAAGCTATATCATATACGTGGAAAATTATGAGCAATATCACCGCTTATCGACACAAGGGGTGTGACAAAACATTTAGCTCACGAGATGAGACATACTACAGATACTTGTGTAGAACCTGGTCGAAAAGAACGCACACGCTTAATCTTAACTCAAGAACATTCCTGAGTCCTTCCTCCATCAGCTCGTAAAAGTGACAAATGACCAACCCAACGCTCACAGTATCTGACTAAGCTTCCTGTCTGTTCTCCTTATCATCTCATGAAGCTGGGAGGAGAACATCTGGCCATTCTTTGAAGCACAGGATCTTCAATGTTGGTCTTGACCAGTTTACCATAAATAAAGTCAAATAAACAGACAGTACAAAGCACGTGGGATCTGGATATGTTCCAGCTCAGGCCCTCCCTAAATCCCGACTGCTTTTTGACCAAAATTCAATGATGGTATCAACAAGGAAAGACAGATATATGTTAACCAGACTTGAACAAACCTACAGCACAGACATCCTGGTGACCCCAGAGCAAACCCCCTTTTCCAAGTTGCATTCCAAGACGATGCCGCCTCTTGTGCTCGGACCACAAAGAAACTCTCGTCACACAGAGTTTCTTTCAAAAGCACAATTTGGAAAAGACTGCTGCTATTAAAAGCAATATATCCAAGAGACAATACATATACGAATGTGGTATTTTATGTTTCATATATCTGACTGTAGTTATCAGAACTTAGGATATTTTAATCTGTGACTTAAACAATTTAGTAGGTAAAATTATAGGTATTCAATATATAACTATCTCATGTTTGGTATTAAATTTCATGTTATGCTGATTCCAGTACATTGAAATAGATGAATGTTGACTTTTAGCCTCACAAGGTATGATTATAACACTTTGTAGAAATCTGCTAGTATATTGTGGCTCAGGTGACATATTTATGAGCAGATAATGTATGCACGAAATATTAGTCATGTGGGGCAGGGCTCCGCCCTACAGAGACAATGTGATTGGGTCAGACAGTGACTAGGATGGACTTAATTCTGTCCGATAAAAACAGACACCCCAACTTTGAACCCAAGCTCAGAACAAAGAACGGGGTGAAACAACTGGTGCAACTGCAAGAAACGTGGCTGAAAGTCTGAGACATTAGCAAAACAATTGTTACAGTATTTATTCATCTATGTTAACCAGCTCAGATACAACTTTTAATTTGAATAATGACCTATTAGTAAATTTTGAAATGAACATTAACATAAATTACTGTTAATGCATGCTTTAGAAGTACTGTGTAATGAACCTTGGTGCTGTATTTTTTGTTGGCAATTTTACATGCAGTTTTCATATGCTACACACCTGGCCCACCCAGTTTTATGTAGGCCCACCCTCTTAAACATTTCTGGCTATGCTAGTGCGATGAGGCAATAATAACTGGCTCAAATAAAATATCAAAACCAAGTAACTGCATGGTTTTATTTAACAACACTGTTAAAATACATAATGTAATATGCATATACATAATATGAACATAACCAACTTAAGTACATTAAGTATTATAACAAATATCTGCAGAGGGTGCCAACGGCCTGGTGACGTTTCACTTTACAGCGTGATTAAACAATGTTTAAATCCATTACATTTCAATATTTGGCCACATGCAAACTCAAACTTTTATTTTAAAATCACGATGTACAATACATGGCATATTTAGACACAGGTTGATGTATTCTCCTCTGTTGGCAAAGGTTTATAAATGATTTACGTTACAAATCTAGTGAGATAATACACATTGTTTTCCCAGATGAACGTAAAGCAATTCAAATTCACAGCATATGCAGAGGAAGAGTTTAGCCCCTTTCACACATACAGTCTTTACTGGTAATTTACCGGTAAGTTACCATTAAGAGATCACGTGTGAAAAGGACCTTTTCAAAAATCCCGGTAAATTTGTTCTGGCAATCATATCGTTCTTATGGAGATGACATGCCCAGCCAGCAATCGTATGTGGGGCCCAGATGGGTGGCACCTGGGCTATTTAACTGGGGCCCAGCCAGTTTTGTCCTCGGTTTCCATGAGGGCCCCACATGGGTCAGCCCAGATGAAACAATGAAATGAACACTGCTCAGTATGCATACTACAGAGTGCTAAAAATAAGACTGAAGCAGCACTGCAGTTCATTAGATAATTAAGTGATTAATCTAGTACTGATTGAGCATTAGTGACAAACACCTGCTTAAGAAAAAAGTGACGAGCAGAAACACAACAGCTACTATTGACTTCCAGCCACAGCCTGCAAAACAACTGCAAATAAAAGACATTAACTCTCTGAAGATCTCAGCAGATCTTCCACAGAGCGAGATCCCGAAGTGCAGATGTTTCGAAACACTGCTCTGAAGCGTGATTTGAAACACCCATATCACGTGACTAAGGTGATTCGAAGCATCGGGGCGTGTCACAAGTGTTTCCTGCGGTGCCCACGAAGTGACATGGTCGGTTCACTTAGTTTTGTCTTGGCCACGATATCATAACTTGTGGGAACATGATAACATGTTGTGGCCACGAGATATTAATTCGTGGAAATGTCATATTAACTCATGGGAACGTGATATTATGTCATGGCCTCGAGATGCTATGTTAAGGGAACGACATCCATTCCTCGTGGCCACGACTTCTTATGTTGAGGGAACGACATACTTTTATTGTGGCCACGAGTTCAATCCCAGCAAGCAATTTTCAGTTTAATAAACGTCTAATAGCCATCCAAACACAACCCAGACATATAGGCTAAAACAAGGCTAAATTTGGGCTGTCAGTGAAAATTTAATAGATGTCTAATCATAGCCCAAGAAGAGACTAGTCATCAATTAGACCGCTATTGAACAACTACATATGGGCCTATACGTCTAATAGACGGTGAATTTGGGTCTAGGCTAAAACAAGGCTGAATTTGGGCTGTCAGTGAAAATTTAATAGATGTCTAACCATATCCCAAGAATAGACTAGTCATCAATTAGACAGCTAATGAATGGCTACATACTGTATATACATCTAATAGACAACAAAATGGCAATCCATCCAAACAAATGAAATATACAGCTTTTATTAAGGAAAATATCATTTTTAACAATTTAGACAATACAAAATGATAAAAATACAAAATAATTCATGACAAAATAAAATATAAATACAATACACTTAAATATAGATATTATGATAAAAAAATCTGAAATTTAACAACTTGAGATAATAAAAATATAAAAAATGAGCATGAGCAAATCAAGAGCATGTTATCACACTTATAACATTAAAACATTACGGATGAATGGCAACATAAAAAACTAAATTAACCCTTTTGTTGGTTTACTTATTTTAACAAATAAAACAACCAACAGTGAACTTAAAGGAAATTATTCATTATTGGTTTTATTTCTTGTTTAAAATGCTTCCCAACGGCATTCCTCAAGTCCAACTTTGTTGCTGCCGGGAAGTTGGTTATCACAGCATCTGCCAAATAAAAAAATTGCATAAGAAAAGAAAATAAAAATCATGCTGCAATGCATGCTGGGAGCCATGGATGAGTTTTGTACTATGCTAGTACCCAGCATGATTTTTCTTTTCTTTTAATGGTCACCATTGTTGAGGTTCATAAGCTGATTCTTGATGTCTGTGTGAGTCCAGTTACTGCCATAGATTGAAACTTTTTGTGGACAAACTGTTTAGAAACTCCTTTGTTAACTGACTGTCACAAACACTTTTACTATAAGCAATGCAACATTCACTTAACCAGAGATTAGACACACAACAAGTCTGTGCTCACTTTCAATGAGATCAGTTCACTTACAGATGACTGTCATTATAAACATATGACAACCAACTACCGATCATTTCCTCTGGGTTTTGAGCTGTAACAAATATGTTTGAGGAACAAATGGTTACAACAACCAAAGAAAAAAAAACCCCATCTAACACAGAAGTCAAGGGTCAAGAGCCCAACTAAAGCAGACACTGATCTCTAACATGGTTGCTTCAATTGAAACAATAAATCAACATCTAAACCTTAGTTAATTCTCAATAAGATGAGATTCTTCTGTAGATGTCTGACAGAAATAAGTTCAGAGCACTCATAATTGTTAGTTTTAAAAACTTAAATGTTTTAAGGCAGTCGGTTTACTCAAACGGTTTGTTACCCTAACTTGTTGGGTTTTACAGTGATGAACTGTTGCCTACTAACAATAGAGTTAATGTTACTAAATTTTTATAAGTAATTAGTTATGTAATTTAATGAAAAATATTAGGTAGACATTACTTAATTTCTTTTAGTTTGTCATAGCTGTAAAATTTAGGTACTCTTTACTCAATATATAGGATAGAATCTACTCAAAAAAATTAAGTGCAAATTGTTACCTCAATTTTATTGAGTAAATATAGTGGATTACTCAATTTTATTGAGTAAATATAGTGAATCATTTTTTACAGTGCACTGTAAAAAATGATTCACTATATTTACTCAATAAAATTGTGTCAACAGATTACAAGCAATATTATTAATTAAATTCAACACAAAACAATTAATTAGAATTAATCAAATGAGATGCTTATAAATTATCCATTCAAAATGAGTAAAATAGCACAAACAAATTAAGTAAAATTTAAACAAAAATATTGGTTTCATTGGACAAAAAACACTATGCTACACTGTAAAAAATGATTCACTATATTTACTCAATAAAATTGTGTCAACAGATTACAAGCAATATTATTAATTAAATTCAACACAAAAAAATTAATTAGAATTAATCAAATGAGATGCTTATAAATTAATCATTCAAAATGAGTAAAATAGCACAAACAAATTAAGTAAAATTTAAACAAAAATATTGATTTCACTGGCAAAAAAAACAAAACAAAAAACTCTATGCTAATGAATAGTATGCATGCCAGGCCAGTAGTTGGCGATGAAGAAACACCTCAAAAATGTAATACACATGCACATGACGTCACCTTTTCACAAATTCATGTTTTGTTGTTCACATGGAGATGATACAGGCATTGTGTTCAAAAGCTTGTGTTTCCAGGCCCCCAAAAACAGTTATTGAAGACACCTGATGTTAACACACAGAATCACTGAAGGAGAAAATCTGAATTTTAGGTTACCATTACGGTGGTCAATGTTTGCTTTAGTTGGGCTCTTGACCCTTGATTCTTTAACATTAGATTTTGTTTGGCTGCTGTTGCAGAGTTAAACAACAGTTAGACAAGCCAAATGAGAAGGTGGTGTGGTGGTGCTGATTATGTATTGTCATCATCATTTGACCTGAATCTCTGAATTAGATTTACTTTGATTGCAGCAGTCCTGTAATTCTACAGTATAAGATCTGAAGTTTCAGTATAACCCAAAGGGTTTCTTAAAAATTGTTTTTTAGGCACACTCTGACATCAAGAATCAGAGTATGAGTCTCAACAATGGTGATAAACAGCATATTCAGATAAACAGATCAACTCTGAACGTCACAAAACAAACTACTAAAAATATGCAATGCATGATGGGAGCTATTGATGAGTTTTGATTGGTGGCACCCAGAATGCTCTGCAGCATTTGATGGTCACCATTGTTGAGGTTCATTACACTGTACAATCACAGGATGGCAGAAACCGATACGGTAAATCCAACTCAGAGATACAGGTCAGATGATGATGATGATGTCAAAACATAACCAACACCACCCGATCACCTTTTCTCTTGGCTTGTCTTAACTGTTGTCTAACTCAGTTACAGCAGCCAAACAAAATCTAATGTTAAAGAGTCAAGGGTCAAGAGCCCAACTAAAGCAAACATTGACCACCGTGATGGTGACCCAATGGTAAAACATGATTTTCTCCTTCAGTGATTCTGTGTTAACATCAGGTGTCTTCAATAATTCAGTTTTGGGGGCCTGGAAACACAAGCTTTTGAACAAGATGCCTGTATCATCTCCATGTAAACAACAAAAACATGAATTTGTGAAAAAGGTGACGTCATGTGCATGCATATTACGTTTTTGCGCAGTGTTTCTTGATCGCCAACTACTGGCCTGGCATGCATAACATAGTATCACTAGCATAGTGTTTTTTGTCCAATGAAACCAATATTTTTGTTTAAATTTTACTTAATTTGTTTGTGCTATTTTACTCATTTTGAATGGATAATTTATAAGCATCTCATTTGATTAATTCTAATTAATTGTTTTGTGTTGAATTTAATTAATAATATTGCTTGTAATCTGTTGACACAATTTTATTGAGTAAATATAGTGAATCATTTTTTACAGTGTGTAGTGCTCTCTCTCTCGTGTAAAAATAACATTCAAAACGCAACAGAGATCTCCACTAACTTTCCGGGTCTCGTGTCCCATGTCTCAGTAGGGCTACAATTGCCATCAATTGCTGTTCGTTTTCGAACTTAAATTCCATTGGTTTGTGTAGCTACAAGCAGTGGCAGATTAAGACATTTTGGTGCCCCTGGGCAATGACACCTAGAGTGCCCCCCTCCTCACCCACCACGCCACAAAAAAAAAAAAAAATGGATAAATGAATGAATGAAATGTGCTTCATGTGATAATTTACATGAACAGTTTTTTTTTGTTTGTACTTTTGCAAAATTTTATATTAATAAACTGATCTGATAACAAGGCTACAAAAATCCTTAGAAAATCAGGTTACCACTTTTTACAGTGTACTCTGATAAATTATTTATACCCACCTCTTACAGGTGTAATCTGTTCTATGATGAGATATAAATCTGAACTGTATGCAGCAAATTTTATAACTAGTGAAGCCAACTGTTACAGGTATAATAATCCAATCTGTTAATCGCGTCAGACTCTATGGCCAACAAAGAAAGTGTGGATAGTCTTTTTAGAGTCATTGTTGTCCTCAGCTCATTTTTCATTTATTTATATTTAATTTACAAAATAATTTTCTAATGTTTTACTCCCTTGTGTAAAAAGAGTGTTTTCAGAAATGCGACAATGAGTTTGCAATTACTTATATAGCGCTTAACAAATTTATTAGGCCACCGCCCAATGTTAGGTTTGTGCCACAGCTGCCCTATAAGTAGTGGTGTATTGGTGATTACCAAAATCATTGTTTTATGTTTCTGTAATGGTTAATCCACCAGTATGTGTAAGAGCTTTAGTAACAGTAGTGTTTCTAATGCTAAAATATAATTATTGTTGGGATTGAATGGATTCGAAGATAGATTGCACAAAAGTTTAATCAAAAGCAGGTCTTTGGGAACAACTAGAAACTATTTGGAAGTCAGTAACAACAGAGACTGTGGAAAAGTGCATAAAAATGATACCAGCAAGAATGCAAGCTTTTATCAAGGCCAAAGGAGGCCATACAAAATAAAAATAAAATATATATTTTTTGGTTTATTAGTTTTTTGGTTATTATGAGTGAATAAAGACTATTTAGTCGTTATAGTTAGTTATTTGCTTAACCCCTTAACTGTCACCCACAGTTTTGAACAGAGACATTATAGTGCACTATCCAAACTTAATTTTTATAATTCATGAATGAAAATATTTTGTAACATGATTTTAATGTACCATTTACATGGTAATGCAATGTCTGATTTTAAAATGGGTTTCAAAGGATGAATTTTGAAATTTTAAGTTTTCTACTGATAAATAATTTCTTATGATTTCTAATTCGTGATAGAGAAAAAGGCAACTAAGAAGACTTTCTGTGACAAAGGTCAGAATTCATGTCATGATGTAGATTTTTTTCAGGTGCACTCTTGTCATAAACAGAGGTGTCAAATCCAGGGTCAGAAAGTAAAAGTCCTGCCATGTGTTTATTCCACCCATGAACTCAGCAGCTGATTTCACCAGAGGAGGAACCAACTCATTCCTTTCAAGTCACAAGCAAGTTTCGAGTCAAATCCCAAGACCTCAACGAGTTGAGGTAATTAAGAGATAATTGAGAGACTAATTAAATGATGATTGTGCATTAGTGATGAACACCTGCTGTTACTGTGAATCACAGAGGATCAGATGTTGATGTTTTATTGGTTAAAATGATGCCACCATCATGTAGATCAGTGTTTGCTTTAGTTGGGCTCTTGACCCTTGACTCCTGTGTTAGATCTCTCTGTAGCAATTCATGTGCTGTTGTAAAGCGGAGAGATCAGTGCTGTGCAGTGAGCAACTGTTAGTTGTAAGCACCTGATGAGGTAATAGTCAGGTGCTTACCTGTTTGCATCCAATATACTGTGTGTGTATATATATATATATATATATATATATACATACAACATTTTTCATTTTTTTAATTTATGTTCTGCTTTTGAATAAACAACTCTGTGAAACCACAGTACGCAATGAATTTACTGCTGTAGTGGTTATAGAGAAAGAATTTTAAATCTAATGCATTTAAATATTTAAACTCCAGTCCTACTCAGACACACACAGACATCAAGAACCAGCATATGAATCTCAACAATGGTGACAATCAACAAAATGCTTCATGCTGCAATGCATGCTGGGTAACACCACAGTATGAATAATTATTGTCACCACTGTTGAGGATCGTATGATAAGTGTTCATGTCTAAAAGCCTGAGCAATATAATTCTTAATTTTTTCCAATATTTAATATTACGATGCAATTTGTTTAATAGTAAATTCCTGCAGTTTTGTAACAGCTGAACGTCAGTAAATAAACCAAAGAGAGACACCTTCATGATGTTCATTCAAGTGACATAAAAGCCAAAAGTGTAAGCTCATCTGCTTCCTCAAGCTTTTAATTCAACAATGTGCAAATGTTTGTTGTGAAGCAATATTGCAATTGCTTAAAAGCAATCCATTCTCAGTTACTAAAAGGGTCAAGAGCCCAACTAAAGCAAACACTGATCTCCATGATGGTGGCATCATTTTAACCAATAAAACATCAACATCTGATCCTCTGTAATTCTCAATAACAGCAGGTGTTCATCACTAATGCACAATCAACATTTAATTAGTCTCTCAATTATCTCTTAATTACCTCAACTCGTTGAGGTCTTGGGATTTGACTCGAAACTTGCTTGTGACTTGAAAGGAATGAGTTGGTTCCTCCTCTGGTGAAATCAGCTGCTGAGTTCATGGGTGGAATAAACACATGGCAGGACTTTTACTTTCTGACCCTGGATTTGACACCTCTGGTCATAAATTAATCTATTACTTTTCCTACATAATTTTTTAACAGAAAAAGTGGTAAAATACCTATTTAGGAGTCTTAGACCTTTCCAACGATATATAGTTTGTCATGATTAGATTAGGATTTAATTGTAAAATAGTGAAGTAAAGGTAGGCGTCCCACAGGGTGGACGGTGACAGTTAAGAGGTTAATGACCATACAATTTTTAGTAAAACAAGTTTTTGACGGGTGGTCTAATACATTTGTTAAACACTATAGCTACATAGTTTTGTGAGGATTTGAACTGAAAATAAAACTTGTTTACACTTAACCCCTTTCTTGATTGCCAATGGCTGCAAAGTACAATGTGAAAGCGCAAGGCCGACGCTCCGTAGCGGATTCACACATCCATGAGTGAGGCAGTTTCATTTCAGTTGAAGAGACGGGAGTTGCGCGACACCACACAGTATGCTCCTAGAATCAATTTATTTGCGTGGTGCCCCTGGGCACTTGCCCAATTGCCCATATGGTTAATCCGCCTATGGCTACAAGAACATTAACAAATCATGCTTCAGTATTCTGAGAAAACAGAGTTTAACCTCTAGCATTGTATACGCAATGCTCATTACCGTTATTTCAACCCAAGGTTATGTTAGTACCTGGAGCATTCCCATGAAATGCTGAAAAGACTGTTTGTATACAACACAGGGTTCCACCTTGGTCAAAATCACATTCCTGGGGAGTGAAGGCCTTTGCTTCAACCCATGGACAAAAAAAAATAAAAAAATAAAAAACCCATGGCAGCAGTATAAAACTAGCCCAATTCCACCGAAATACTGTAGACTTGGCAGCACTGGTTCTGTGTCGGAATGTCTTTTTTTGTTTTGGTCTGTTTGATTCCACACACTGCCAGTTTACCCAATAGTATTTCGACACCCCAGGTTGCCAATTGGTGGCATACACAGTGCGTTTAATGGGTTCCATGGCTGCAATACGCTGAGTCAGAGATTGCAGATTCTAACCAACGTAAAAAGCCTCAGCATCCATCTAAAAGGCTCTATTACCAGAGGCAGGTAAATCAACTCATCAATTTACCGTGTAAAGCTTGTTGCCTTCTATTGTAATTTTTTTGCAACTTTAATTCATTTTAAATGGTTAAAATTCTGGTTACAGGTGATTGCCACAAACATGTGTGTGTCCCAATAACAAAATAATAATAGATATCTGAAAAAAATATGTCTTATAAGCAGGTAGCTGGAAATTATTAGAACTTGGTTAGGCTATTTATAGGCAAATAGACCAGAGCAGCAGTTAAATGTAAAATGTGCTAAATTGTCATAACAATGATGTCATAATGGACACTTTCTGACAATGTTAAAATTGAATGCATTTAGCAATAAAATCACACAGTATGAACACAAAAAATAAAACATTTGTTCTACATTGACTGTACAAAGCGAGAGCTAAAAGGCCTTTTACTATTACAGGTCTGAGCGGTGTTCATGTGTGAGTGTGGAGTGAAGGCAGTGTGTGTGATATTCACAATCAATTAAGATCATAAACAAGTGGATTTTAAACTGAAAGCCATTAATGTCCAAACAGCAGAACAGTCCCATAAATGTGTAAATGGGTGAAATCAAGCGCAGACAGAGCTGGAACAAGACCTGGGCTGGACTCAAATCCAGGTCTCACATGAGCATCAGTGACGCGGCTTGACCACATGTTCTTCATTTGACTGAGCTGTAGATCACATCCTCAGATCTGGGGAGAAAGGAAAGGAATATGTTAATGTGCCACCAGCAGGTGACAATCCATCATTTCGACAACACAAAACAAGAGGTCTGATTAAGCCTTGAATATGTTTCATTTGGGTTCAGATGAATAATTTCTCACCTGTTGGCATCAGACGGATACTGCATCTCAATGGTCTCTTCAGTCTTGTTCATGTCTTTCTTCTTGAACTGATGGACACTGGCATACTGAATGTCTTCAACATCTCTAGAGTCTTTTTCTGTTTGATCTCTCCCAGAGCGTTTGGGTTTCTTCGCTTTAATGTTGGCATACAGATCATCCCCCTGATTGGCTGATACTAGTGAATACACTGGAACGTCATCGGTCGAAGCCGTTTCTGCTGATCTGCCAGCACGATCATCCTGCTGTTTTATAAAATAACATAATCACAGATATTAAAAGATCAATCTGAAACATGATGTCAAATACAGGTATGTGTCAAGTAACAGTAGATGAGCTTGTAAGTAATTTTTATAGTCAAATATAATATCTATATCATGATCCTGCTGTTTTTGTAGATTCAGGTATGTATTATCAAACTTGCCTGATTTTGTCCGACAACTTTAGCGCCACCATCTCTCCTCTTTTTCCTGGAAAAAAAAAGTTTTGTTACAAACTACTGAACAGTAATATGTTGCAAGTAATGTTTAATATTTTGCAATAAGTTTAACAAATCCTGCATTTGTGTTAACTTGTGAAATATGTAGGAGCTTACTTAATAAACACAATGATGATGATGATGAAGATCAATCCTCCACATCCCGTCACAATCCCAGTAACTGTGTGCAGAGCAGCTCTCTGAGCCCCTGAAACAACATGTTCATGAAGATCATTTCACGCCAGAGACAGATGAAACTCAAAGAGTCTGTTTATACAGAATACCTTTAACAGAGACTGAAACAGACGCTGATCTCTGAGATCCATGTTGATTCTGAGCCTCACAATAGTAGCGTCCACTGTGACTGGAGTTAAAGCTGGAGATGATGAAACTCTGTCCAGATCCAACAGCTGAGGTTTGATTCTCCTTAAACCAGCTGAAGATCAGAGCAGGAGGGTTTGAGTCACTGCTGCAGCTCAGAGTCACTGAATCTCCCTTCACTATTTCAGCAGATCCATTTATGGACACTGAGACATTCTTTGGTTTGTCTAAAAAATAAAAGAAATCTTTCATTGACAAAACCTGTTACGTATTTTTAAAATTAGTAATACAAATGATACAATCAAACAAACAGAGAATCAGTATCTTATGCTATATAATACACTCACACGTGATATTTAAAGTCACAGCATCAGAGTCTTTCTCTCCATGTTTATTTCTGGATATGCACTTGTATTCTCCACTGTGATCAGAGCTGATCTTTGAAATGTTATAGATTCTTCCAGATCCTACAGACTTTCCTCCTTTAAACCAGCTGAAGATCAGAGCAGGAGGGTTTGAGTCACTGCTGCAGCTCAGAGTCACTGAATCTCCCTCCACTATTTCACCAGACGCACTGATGGACACAGAGACGCTCTTTGGAGGATCTAGATTAAATATAAATGATGAATAATTACTTTATTTATCTCATGAACTTCGTGAACAACTTATGGTTGTTGACAAATACTGAAGTGTATCCGAAAGCAAAAGTTGAAAGAGATTTTATCTGAGTGACGAGATCAGAAAGGTACATGTACTGATTTATAAACAAATGAAGAGGGTCTCTACACAGATTCTTGATTCACACTCAATTTACATATCATTACATTAGTAAATGTAAAGCATGTCTAATAATAAAAGATGTCATGCATTCAGTATGAACAGATTGAATTTATCAAACAAATCTAAACTAAATTCTGAAAATCTTTGAATAATCTGTGAAATAATTCATTAATGTTAATGAATCAGTTTGAACTCACATTCAACATTAAGATAAACAGGTGGAGAGATCAGATGTTGATATCCTGAAACAGCACACCGATAGTTTCCTGAATCATGACGACTGACTGACCGCAGCTGAAGCTGATTCTCTGAGATGATTCCTGGAGTTACTCTCTGTGTGTTTCTGTACCAGATGAATGTTGTTTGTTGAGGCAGAGAGCAGCTGCTTTTACATCTCAGAGTGACTGAATCTCTCTCTTTCACACTCTGCTGTGTCTCCACCTGCAGATCTGACAGAACAATAACTCTGTTTCACTATTATAGTTTCACCAACCTAGCTTAATGTTATAACAATTGAAGCTTTAAGTGGATGAAACTAGTAAAGAATAAAGTGTTTACATTTATGCATTTGCTTTTATCCAAAGTAACTTGAATTGATTCAAGGTAAACACTCTCTCAGTGCATGTATTTCCTGGGAATTTCACCCATGACTTTGGCATTACTAGTGCCATGTTCTACTGTTTGAGCTCCTGGAATAACAGGTGACACAATGTGTGTTTTATATGTTGCATAATGTGTTTTGCATATTTCTGTGGTGTATTTGTGTCTGTGTTCACTAGCTCTACCTGTGACGTCCAGCTGAGCTCCAGGAACCCCCGTCCATTTTCCACCCCCAGTGTTTGTAGTGAATCTGCAGTAGTAGATGTGTTTATCAGCTTCTGTTACACTCTTCAAAGTGATTATGTAAGTGTCTTTATATTCACGGACACACTGAACTCTTCCTCTGTTTACTGGGTCTGAACACAGGTCAGGGGTTTCTGTAACAGCTACAGCAGGTTTGGTCCAGAAGACTGATGTGAGCTGATGATTATGAGGATATTTTACAGTACAGGACAGTTTCACTGTTGATCCCTTTAATGCACAAATATATGAAGGGCTGTAACTCACTCCCCAATCCTGCTGGCCAACATCCCCTGAAACACAAAACACAGAAATGAGAAAGATAATTAGGCTTTCAAACACATGAATCTTTCATTTTCTTCTTGATTTCAGCTGATGTCTAACTTTACAAACTCAATTCAAAAGAATGGTGTGAATATTTCACTAATGTTAATGAATCAGTTTGTACTCACATCCTACTTTGAGATTAACAGGTGGAGAGATCAGATGTTGATATCCTGAAACAGCACACTGATAGTTTCCTGAATCATGACGACTGACTGACTGCAGCTGAAGCTGATTCTCTGAGATGATTCCTGGAGTTAATCTCTGTGTATTTCTGTACCAGATGAATGTTGTTTGTTGAGGCAGAGAGCAGCTGCTTTTACATCTCAGAGTGACTGAATCTCTCTCTTTCACACTCTGCTGTGTCTCCACCTGCAGATCTGACAACAACAACAATAACAACTCACTGATTCATCCCCAGTCAACACGTGAGATCACGCGATGATCACAGTGACATCACACCATTCTCATACGGTGATACTCACAGTGTGAGTAATATGTGAGCTCATTGTGAATTCAAAATGTTGAGCAGGTTGAGAGGAGGCAGTTCAAATATCAGTCACCGGGGTACATTCTACTTCCTGTTTCTCAACACTATCACAGAGATATCACAGTGCTCTCACATGATGAGCTCATGAGTGCACGCCCAGCTAACAGATTTCTGTTATAAGAACCTTCTCCAAACATACAACTGACTTCCAGACACAGCCTTCGATGAAATCAACTTAAATAAACAAATCCACAGCTTCACTCATTATTCACTCATGATGTTTTATTGTTTTGTTTGATGTCACCATCATAGTGATTAGTGTTTGCTTTAGTTGGGCTCTTGACCCTTTACTTTATAACATTATATTTTTTGGGGCTGCTGTAACTGTGTTTGTAAAGCACATTTGTTATGGCAAGGAAACCCAAAAAGAGACTGCAACCAGGTGATATTGGTTTGTTATTGATGATAACAACACAGTCATCACCTAGATTCCATATGCAGTCTTGGGAAGTTGTGGCCTAATGGTTAGAGAGTCAGGCTCTTAATCCAAAGGTTGCGGGTTTGAGTCTTGGGCAGGCAAGGATTGTAGGTGGGGAGAGAGAATGTACAGTGCTCTCTCCACCCTCAATACCATGGCTGAGGTGCCCTTGAGCAAGGTACAGAACCCCCAACTGCTCCCCGGGCACTGCAACATAAATGGCTGCCCACTGCTCTGGGTGTGTGCACTTTGGATGGGTTAATTGCAGAGCACAAATTCTGAGTCACGTCATTTTCATAATCATTTATGGAGAATTATAAAAGCATAAGACACAAACATTATTAACTACTCTGTCATTTAAACACAAAGAGAAACATCAAGAATCAGTGTATGAATCTCAACAATGGTGACAATCAAAAGTTTCATGCTGCAATGCATGCTGGGTACTTAGTCTCTGTGCAGTGAGTGCACTTTGACCTCACATTAGTATGAGCACACAGTGAGGGCGCTGTGAGGTTACACTTTTAGCTCACTGTTACCTCACATTGTGACCTCATCACGAGTATCCTGTGAGATCATGGTGACATCGCTGTGAGATCAAATTGTTGACTGGGTCAGTTTAAAGTGATAGTCCACTTCAAAATTTTATTTATCACTCTGATGTTGTTTTAAAGCCACATGGCCTTCTTTCTTTTTCAGAACATGTTTACAAATGCCCTGCTTGTCATTGTCCATTTAATAGCAGTTCAGTTCTTGTTTATATACCTCACTGGTCAAGAGATGATCACAGTGACATCACACCATTCTCATACGCTGATCCTCACAGTGTGAGTAATATGTGAGCTCATTGTGAACCCAAAATGTTGAGCAGGTTGAGAGGAAGCAGCTCAAATATCAGTCGCTGGGGGACATTCTACTTCCTGTTTCTCAACACTATCACAGAGATATCACAGTGCTCTCACATGATGAGCTGACGAGTGCACACCCGGCTAACAGATTTCTGTTATAAGAACCTTCTCCAAACATACAACTGACTTCCAGACACAGCCTTCGATGAGCTCAACTAAAATAAACGAATCACAAGCTTCACTCATTATTAACCAGACTGACTTTATTTCTGTCAGACATCTACAATGTTTTTGTTTGACGTTACCATCGTGGTGAGTAGTGTTTGCTTTAGTTGGGCTCTTGCCACTTGACTTTATAACATTATGTTTTTTGGGGCTGTTGTAGATGTGTTTGTAAAGCGCATTTGTTATGGCAAGAAAAACCAAAAAGAGACTGCAACCAGGTGATATTTTGTTACTGATGATAACAGCACAGTCGTCACCTAGATTCGAAATGCAGTCTTTGAGGCTTTATTGCTATGAAGTTTTTAATTGTAGTAGCTCAGTGATTATACAATATAGGATCCAGCAGTCTCATAATCATTTATGAAAGATTATAAAAGCATAAGACAAACATTACTAACTACTCTGTCATTTAAACACAAAGAGAGACATCAAGAATCAGTGTATGAATGGGAACTCTCCCAAAGACAGATGCCATGCAATAAAGCCATGAAACTAACCTGGAGAAGATATCTCCAAAGACAACAAAAGATCTTCAAAGTGAACAAACCCAGTCGACAATTTGATCTCACAGTGATGTCACCATGATCTCACAGGATACTCGTGATGAGGTCACAATGTGAGGTAACAGTGAGCTAAAAGTGTAACCTCACAGCGCCCTCACAGCGAGCTCAGACTAATGTGAGGTCAAAGTGCACTCACTGCACAGAGACTAGGCACCCAGCATGCATTGCAGCATGACACTTTTGATTGTCACCATTGTTGAGATTCATACACTGATTATTGATGTCTCTCTTTGTTTTTAAATGACACTGTAGTTCAAAATATTTGTGACTTATGCTTCTAAAATCATTCATCAATTACACCGTTTAATCCTACACTGTATAATCAAAAAGCTGTTATAATTAAAACTTTCAGATTAATAACACTTCACAAAGACTGCATACTGAATCTAGGTGATGAACAACAACAACACAACATCTGGTTGCATGCTCTTTTTGGTGTTACTTGTCGTAACAAATGTGCTTTACAAACACAGTTACAGCAGCCCAAAAAATATAATGTCATAAAGTCAAGGGTCAAGAGCCCAACTAAAGCAAACACTAATCACTTTGATGGTAACATCAAACGAAACAATAAAACATCTCATTCTCAATAAGCGCTTTTGTAGACGTCAGAAATAAAGTCAGTCTGGTTAGTAATGAGTGGAGCAGGTGATGCTGTTTGTGGAGTTGTTTAATCTTTCTCTGCTGAGATCATGAGAGACTTAATGTCTTCTTTTATTTCAGTTGATTTCATCGAAGGCTGTGTCTGGAAGTCAGTTGTATGTTTGGAGAAGGTTCTTATAACAGAAATCTGTTAGCTGGGCGTGCACTCATGAGCTCATCATGTGAGAGCACTGTGATATCTCTGTGATAGTGTTGAGAAACAGGAAGTAGAATGTCCCCCAGCGACTGATATTTGAGCTGCTTCCTCTCAACCTGCTCAACATTTTGAATTCACAATGATCTCATATATTACTCACACTGTGAGGATCACCGTATGAGAATAGTGTGATATCACTGTGATCATCGCGTGATCTCACGTGTTGACTGAGAACACCAAACTTATCTCTTTAGGGCTTTTCACACTTGAAATTGTTTAACCCTGGGTCATCCTAAACCCCGGATAAGTGGAATCCTGGGTTAAACGTGTAATCACGTTTCACACTGCTCATACTATGCCTGGGGTTAATTGGTAACCATAGTAACATACAGTTACAGTTGAATAGTAATACAGATGAAAATAACTGTCATTTTTATCGTTCCGGTCAAATATTGCAGCGCAAATATTATTAACATCTTTAATATGTGAATGCTGGGAAATAACCATGGCATTGGTCGACGCTGCGCGTCGGGTGGTTCTTCGCCTCCACGTCGTGCATTCAAATCGTTTAATGCACAGCTAGGCGTTGATTATCCCTTACATATATCATATATCTTGTGAACCCGTTGTTTTTCAACTTCATGTTTGGTATCATTTTAAAGGTCTCTGGGCGATTGGTAAAATGGTCTCAATTTCACAGTAGTCACTTATATTCAGTGGTGGAAATGGCCAGAATTCACTGGGGGGACTCTGGCTTGGAAAGGGGCGGGGGATAATAATGGTCATTTTAGGTGACCTTTTGGGTGCATTTAATTATAAAACACTTTATAATCTATAATAACATTTATTAACAAATTATTTAATATTTTCTCTAAACCTTCTTGTATTTTTAGACAAGCACCTGCAATTCTGGCCAAATTAAAGATATGTAGTGTGCGAATTTGCACATATTACTTTGCAAAAACGTTTGCAGTTAGTTTTTAATATTACATTCTTAAGGACTCTATGCTTACATTTCTTTTCAGGAGCACTAGTGCTCCTACTTAATAAAATAAATAAATAAATAAAAAATAGGAACAGACCTTCTGATCAATGACAGGAGGGTCATTCCTGGGATTCAGTAACATTTCAACTTGTAATATACATGTTTTTCAACTACATGTGATTCAACTTCTAAATACCCCACATCATTAGGCACATATCAAACCTCCAAAAAATCATACTTTCCCACCTCAGGCATTAAAGACCTTTTATTATTTTCAGGTTTTTTTCAGCTTTATACACCTTTTTTTCTCAACCCCGTAACGGACAAAATGGGATTGTTTTAAAAAGGATTTTACACAGAAATCGTTATAAAACAAACATCTACCTACTGCTCTTGTGTCCCTGATAACAATTTAATGATAACATTTATCATCATTTTCACATTTTTATAGGACTGAAGCTAAATATACACAAATTGTGTCTCTACGGTGTCTTTATTTTTGTAAAAAAATATTTTTTATTTAAAATTTTAACTAAAACCACAATTTTATTGTTTTAGCCCTTAACATCAGATGGTAATGAGCAAGAAATACTTTTGTTCTTAATTGTCTTCCCTATATTTTTCTAAAAATATTAATGTGACAAGGTGTGACAGGGTTGAAGACTGTAACACATTTGAAGGGATACATTGCCTTAAATTTAAATTTTTGGTTTTGTTTCTCTCTCATATTGTCCCCTTGTTTCTGGGTCAACATATCTGCATGGACAACATTGTCTTTCTGCTGCAAATGTGGGCACAATTTCTGATGTATGATGTTTGTCAATGTTTAAGTGGACATATTACGTCAAAAATTCTATGAATATGAAAAAATATGAATTGTCATGATTTTGGAGTATATATATTTACTGAAACCATGACTTGTATTTTTTTTAGTGGTGGGCCGTTATCGGCGTTAACGTGCTGCGTTAACGTGCTGCGTTAACGTGAGACTCTTATCGGGCGATAAAAAAAATATCGCCGTTAATCTATTCTCAAAGTTGGGTTGGGAGCTGGGTCTATACTACGCAAGCTATGATGACTTTCACCTTGATATTTTAGCGCGGATGTATACCTAGCCGAATTGCACTGTAGGGGGCGAGAACGAGCCTTCGAACCTGTGTGTATGCGTGCTAACATGGATGCAGCTATGAAGCCGCCGGGTTTGCTTCAGGGAAAATTAATTTTTATGAAGCTTCCCAATGGAAATCGGCAAGTCATTTCTGTCTCTACGTTACATGGTAGCGCTCTCTGTATCGCGCGCACAGCGGAGTTCCGCCCCGGTTCGCACAAACACACACACACAAACAAACAAACGTAAGCGCACACACAAGTGAGCACACTCCCACTCCTATTTGTAAATATTAAGCCGCAAAACGTCTATCTAAATATGACTTCTGTGTGTCTCTGTGTTAATGTATGGCGCAGGACGCACGGGTTTGTTCACTACTCATACAGAAGCCGCGTGACGCTTGCGGCGATATTAACGCCTGTCGTCTCACTAAATGAGGACATAAATACATGAACAACATCTCCAGAACTGCTCTGAGAGTCACTTCATGAGCATTCGAGCGTTTCATTTGAGAAAAACTATCCTCACGGCAACCCGTCAAAATAAAAGTTCGGTTTCACTTGAAGACATTGGGCAGAACGTAATAGGCTGCTACTACTACTAAAACTATTAAAACCTTATCTTTAAGGAATAATCATACAATGTCTTCAATGTTATTATCAATATTAAATTCTTGATGACAGCTAGTTGTTTACTTATCTACTTGGCAGAATTCAAATGAGCCATTTTAATCTAGATTAATCTAGATTAATTCCAAGATTACAGTGAGATTAATCTAGATTAAAAAAATTAATCTATGCCCACCACTAATTTTTTTCATTAAAATTATTAATAAATGAAGCAAATAACTCAACCCTGTCACAAGTTTACAACCCTGTAACAATGAGAAATATGTATATTTGTGATGGGGTTGAGTGTGACGGGGTTGTGGTTTTTCACACAAAATGGCCACTTCTCCTCATGTAGTGTAGGAGAGTAGACCATATATGGCAGCAATAAAATAAACACATTGCATATACTTATGAATTAAAATAAAATGTTGAAAAAGTAATACTTTTCCATCTTAATTTTATATGACGGGGTTGAGTTGTTAAGCTTGACAGTACCCTACCTGACCATAACATGCCTCAAAAATATGAATAAAAAGTATGATACCACTAACCATTTTCTGCACCACTATTAAAGAGGCCTGAATGGTGTCACGTCACGTAAATGAAGTCACATATGAGTGGAGACTAAATTATTATGGGAGTAGAATGGTTAGTGTGACGGGGCTGAGTTCAGACTGAGGGATATAACTTTAATTTCTGTTTTTTATCAAATATTTTTGAATATTTTTAGAAAAATATTTTTTACAAGAAAGGAACACAAGTAAATGCTTACATTGTTGCCAAAAATCACAGACACTATGCACATTTTGTTAATAATTTTCTAAGTACAATCTCAGGGACATTACAAAATGCTTGGTTTAAGATAGATATAAGACATTATTTTATGCTAAAAATATAAAAATGCAGTAATTATTTTTATTAATTAGAATGGACATCCCAAAGTTTTGTGAAAAGCTTCTAACAATTCATTTTGGTGAACCACCACTTTAGAAACTCTGCGGGACTGAAATATTGACGAATCCCAGGAATGACCCAGAAATTAACCTTCCTACTGATATTTGACTCCTTAAAGTTTTTTGTTGTTGTTGTTGTTGTTTTTAAAATAATAAGATACAATCAGGAAGAATAAGTTTCCAGTCAAATGAAATCAGCATCAAAAATTCATCTTTGCATGACAATCAGGAATATTTACAGAATTTAAGACATTTTTGACAAGACTCAGAGGTGGCATTAATGCATCTCATAATAACAATGTTATGAGATTAATGTTTTAAATATAGAAATTTCAATGATTTAAATCACTCAATTTATACTTTAAAAATGAAACAGAAACTGCCAGTAGGTGGCAGCAAGTCACTGTCTTTGTCACTGAATCATTCATTCAATTGATTCGTTCAAACGGCTGATTCATTTAGGAACGAAGCAAGTGACTCTCTTTATGAATGGGTCATTGAATCGATGCGTTGGACTTGAAGCAGCGCTGCGCAGAATGATCACTGTATGACATCAAAGTACCGCGAGAGCGATTTGAATGCATAGGATCTGTCTGCTCTCTTATCACTCTCGCGGTACTTTGATGTCATACAGTGCTCATTCTGTGCATTGAATGGGTCATTGAATCATTGACTCACTAGATTTGTTTAAAAGCAAAGATTCATTCATAAACGAAACAACGCTATCAAAGACTTGTGTAGAGGCTCAGCTGTGACTTTGCTTTTGAACTATATTTTTGTTGACAAAATAGAGCAAAATAGACAGTGTTCCTAAAATGTAAGTCACTTAATATTAACTTTTGTATAAAATCAAAAATGTATAAACTGTTGTATAAATTAAATCTCACATTTGCAAACTCTCAATCATTAAAAAGCTGTTACCCTCCGTTCATCGATATCTCACAAACTTCCATTTTAATGAATGAAGCTCTCTACACTGAATATATTATTTACATCTCTCTACACTTTGTTTGTTAAAATGAATGACACCAACTGCAGTCTGCCTTCACGGTCTGCGCTGTGAGGAGCAGCACGCGCAGCGATAGAGCAGCATTTCTATTGGCTGCAGTCTGCAGGTATTAAATGGCAAAAGATGGCATTGCGCAGCGAACCATAAACACAGCGCTACATTTATATACAGAACTGGTATCACTTTTGTAGTCTTTTGAATGGATAAAATATAGAAATCACTTTAATTTCCAAATAAACCTAACCAGTTGGAAATGAAACCCCATCCCCCCTCGAAATTCACTCCCCGGACTCTGTCCCCCCGCGTCCCACCCATTTCCAGCCCTGCTTATATTATGGGAAATATTGGAAACTTAAGTGAACTCTGTACCTCTGTTGTGGGGGCGGACTCCTTTCAAAACCTGATAAACATTGCTCTACAGGTGTGACCATTTGGGGCACGAGGACAGCTCCTACTGAGGTTTCTCATCCCCCATACACAGATCTAATCTGTTTTGGGGCAGAGAATAAATGTTTATGGGCCTTTTGTTCTGGTAGTATTTAAGGCTAAGTTGCAAATTAGTCATCATGAGTCTGTAGTCAGATCAGCCCGTAGTGTGGAGGGTATTTAATATGTTCCGTACTATGTATTTTCTTCTTGAATTCAGTTAAACATTACTCTTAGATTCATCTTTGAACAACTGATGTTATGTATTTTCTTATTTTTAAATTGGCTTCTTATTGTTTTATGTATTTGGCACGACACGTTTACCTGACTAATAATAAATTGTTATATTTGGTTTATTCTGAACCGTCCTGAAATCATTATGACTATTAGACTGTGAGGAGGCTTTTGTTACTGCAAATCTACGGCCAGGATAGATCAAACTGAAGGCTCGTGAATGAACGGAGCAGTAGGCACGTCATCGGAGACCTCAGATTTCTGTCTATCGCTGATGTTGGCAAGTTGTATGGGAAAAGACTAAGTAAACTACACTTTTTGTCATAAGCAAGCAGTTGGCGGCAGACAACTGGGTATTAGTCTACCTACATCCTCTGACTAACATCGGACTGGTGAGTTTGTGATCGTGAGACCGGCTCCTTCGGCCGACGCTATAGGCTCAAAAGAGACATTAGGTCCCCGGTGAACAGATAATTGAAAGTATGGTATGTCGAGGATAATCAAATATCTAAATTAATATATAAGCAATATTTGTGATCAGATTTTAATTAGAAGTACAGTCTAAATTTGATGATCACTTGAAATTGGAGTCAGATCAGAATTGGAGCTAGATCAAAATTGAAACTAAAGCCTGATAAATTCAGAAGCGCAAGTAAAAGACCGAATGCGCATTAAACCTTCGACCAGGCCGCTGGATTCCGTTGTTTGGACTAGCGGGTGGATCCTTACACTGGGATGTATAGCACTTTTCACAACAGAAAAACATTTCAAAGCTGATTTACAGCCAATTTTTGTTTCAATGAAACAATGTCTTTGGGCCCAAATGAACAGCGAATCTAGCATTACTTCCTATAATCTCTTTCTTTAGTTTCTCCTAATCACAAGTGACTGTGTCAAGACAAAAACTAAACTCGTCTGACAACAAAAGATAATATCATATAACAATAAAATACAGCTCTAAGTCACATGTTCGGTTAAACAGATGAAATGGTATGTGAATGCAAATGTGAAAGGTGACCATCTTCAGGTTTTAAAAACAGTCTCATGCAACTCATATTGTATATTATATATGACTGGTTTTGATGATAAAAAACTGTAAAGCAATTTATTTAAACTTTGCCTGTTGCTCTGCTTTACGCATTCATGAGAGTATGAGAAGAGCACTTCACTCTGGTGTGTAGAAAACTTTTAGAAGAACCAGAAAACATGAAAATAGTGCACACCTGAGTAATGATAAGAGCTGCTGCGAGGTCAAGGTTTTTGCTAAATAAGAAATCACATTTCAGTCTGCTGCTTTGTTTCTTGATGAACCCTATCAGAATACTTGGAATGTAAGTCAAAAATCATGTAATTTCTCTACAGTTTTGCATCTTTTTTTGTTAAAGCATGAACCTTTTACAGTCATTAAATGAATGAGTACTCAGAACATTTTATTTAATATTTTTCTATTTGTATTCAAAAGAAAGAATGTCATACGGCAGATGGAGTTACATGATAAAGTGCTTGATATGTATGTATGTATGTATGTATGTATGTATGTGTGTGTGTGTGTGTGTGTGTGTGTGTGTGTGTGTGTGTGTGTGTGTGTGTGTGTGTGTGCGTGCGTGCGTGGTGTATTTTCTGAGCTCTACCTGTGACGTCCAGCTGAGCTCCAGGAATCGCTGTCCATGTTCCTCTGTTTGTAGTGAATCTGCAGTAGTAGATGTGTTTATCAGCTTCTGTTACATCAGTCAAAGTGATATTGTAAATGTCTTTATATTCACTGTCACACTGAGCTCCTCTGTTTTCTGGGTCTGAACACAGGTTCGGTGGATCTCCATCAGTTACAGCAGTTTTGGTCCAGAAGGCTGTTTTGCGCTCATGATCATGTGGATAGTTTAAAACACAGGATAATTTCACTATTGATCCCTTTAATGCACAAACATATGAAGGACCATAATTCACTGCCCAATACTGCTGACCATCAACCCCTGAAACACAGAAATTAGAAAATTAGGTGGTTTTTCAGGTGTCTTGAACCTATGTATATAAATTATCTTTTCATTTTGACCATTTTTATGCAACCCAGGCTCACTGGAAATACGTGCCTCTGCATACATTTCTGCAACACCGTAATTATGTACACAGTAAAACCTCCAGTGTTAAATCAACACTCCCAGTGTATATATAATCCACACTCATAGTGTTAAAAAAGTAGCACTGAAGCAGTGTTAAAGTTAATGAGATAATTAGTTTAGTAATTGAGTGATGATTGAGCATTAATGAAGAACACCTGCTGTTAACAAACTGAATCACTGAAAGAAAGAGAAAAAAAGAGACAAGACGAGCAGAAATACAAGAACTACAACTGACTTCAGTCACAGCCTTAGATGAAATCAACACAAGAAAGAAGACATTAAATCTCTCACGATCTCAGCAGAGGATGATTAATAAACAACTCCACAAACATCATCACCAGCTTCACACGTTACTAACCAGACTGACTTTAGATGTTGATGTTTTAGTTTTGTTTGAATTACCATTATCGAGGTCAGTGTTTGCTTTAGTTGGGCTCTTGACCCTTGACTTAAAACATTACAGTTACTTTGGCTGCCATAACAGCGTGTTTGTTTAGACATGTTAGTTATGGCAATCAGGTGTCGTTGGTTTGACTTCTATAAAGAAATCACCAGCATTTAGTGATGCACATAACTGACTTCATGCAGAGCATTGTCACTGAGTGTTTAAAATTTATTTTGTTCACATAAAATATAAAGCTTGATCCATCAGTTTTAAGATTAATCTGAAAGACTTTTGAAAGTAAATCGGCACTGAAAGGTTAAAACTGCATTATCATACAGACATCAAGACTCAGCGTATAAATCTCAACAATGGTGACAATCAACATATTCAGATAAACAGATACTCTGTGAACATTACAAAACAAGCTACTAAAAGTCACAACAAAATAGCAAAACAAAAGGAAATGGTAAGAATAAAAGAAAATACTAAGACAACTGCATAATTTATTCATGTCGCATTGCATGCTGGGAGCCATGGATTAGTTTTGATTGGTGCTCCCAGAATGCACTGCAAACTGGAGCTTTATGTTGATTGTCACCATTATTGAGATTCATATGCTGATTCTTGAAGTCTGTGTGATGAAGAAAAGTACATTTTCAGTGCAGAATAAGTTTCAGAAGTCTTTCAGATTAAACTTTCAGGTCGTTATGTACAGAATCTCAATAACAAAGTTAACTAATAAATCTCTCAGTGACTGTACTCCAAATTAATTCAGTTCCTCAAGCCACTATACGCTGATTACATCTTTATAAACATAACCAACTACTGATCACATTTTCTCTTGGCTTTTTTTCTTTTCGCCATAACTAACATGTCTAAACAAACACGCAGTTATGGCAGCCAAAGTAACTGTAATGCTTTAAGTCAAGGGTCAAGAGCCCAACTAAAGCAAACACTGACCTCGATAATGGTAATTCAAACAAAACTAAAACATCCAAAGTCAGTCTGGTTAGTAACGTGTGAAGCTGGTGATGATGTTTGTGGAGTTGTTTATTAATCATCCTCTGCTGAGATCGTGAGAGATTTAATGTCTTCTTTCTTGTGTTTATTTAATCTAAGGCTGTGACTGAAGTCAGTTGTAGTTCTTGTATTTCTGCTCGTCTTGTCTCTTTTTTTCTCTTTCTTTCAGTGATTCAGTTTGTTAACAGCAGGTGTTCTTCATTAATGCTCAATCATCACTCAATTACTAAACTAATTATCTCATTAACTTTAACACTGCTTCAGTGTTACTTTTTTAACACTCTGAGTGTGGATTATATATACACTGGGAGTGTTGATTTAACACTGGAGGTTTTACTGTGTACCTTACTGTATGTTTCGCGGCAGTTTCAAAGTGGAATCTCCAGAGAGTGGCGCTAAAACACACATTTAATACGTGACTGTGGTACATTTTTATTTCGTTGATACAGGCACGTATTGCAGCGTTTTTATTGCACTGCTTGATGTACTTACAGAGGCGGACAAAGTACACAACTCCATTACTCGAGTGAAAGTACAGATACTGCTGGTCAAATATTACTCCATTACAAGTGAAAGTTGTAAAGACACAAGTTGTAAAGTAAATTTTCTTATTTATGTCAATGCACTGTTTTATTATTGTTTTATGTACTACACAGTAAAATCCCCAGTGTTAACCCCTTAACTGTCACCCACAGTTTTGAACAGAGACATTATAGTGCACTATCCAAACTTAATTTTTTATAATTCATGAATGAAAATATGTTGTAACATGATTTTAATGTACCATTTACATGGTAATGCAATGTCTGATTTTAAAATGGGTTTCAAAGGATGAATTTTGAAATTTTAAGTTTTCTACTGATAAATAATTTCTTATGATTTCTAATTCGTGATAGAGAAAAAGGCAACTAAGAAGACTTTCTGTGACAAAGGTCAGAATTCATGTCATGATGTAGATTTTTTTCAGGTGCACTCTTGTCATAAACAGAGGTGTCAAATCCAGGGTCAGAAAGTAAAGTCCTGCCATGTGTTTATTCCACCCATGAACTCAGCAGCTGATTTCACCAGAGGAGGAACCAACTCATTCCTTTCAAGTCACAAGCAAGTTTCGAGTCAAATCCCAAGACCTCAACGAGTTGAGGTAATTAAGAGATAATTGAGAGACTAATTAAATGATGATTGTGCATTAGTGATGAACACCTGCTGTTACTGTGAATCACAGAGGATCAGATGTTGATGTTTTATTGGTTAAAATGATACCACCATCATGTAGATCAGTGTTTGCTTTAGTTGGGCTCTTGACCCTTGACTCCTGTGTTAGATCTCTCTGTAGCAATGCATGTGCTGTTGTAAAGCGGAGAGATCAGTGCTGTGCAGTGAGCAACTGTTAGTTGTTTTCGTACGATGAGGTAATCATCAGGTGCTTATCTGTTTGCATCCAATATACTGTGTGTATATATATATATATACACATACAACATTTTTCATTTTTTTAATTTATGTTCTGCTTTTGAATAAACAACTCTGTGAAACCACAGTATGCAATGAATTTACTGCTGTAGCAGTTATAGAGAAAGAATTTTAAATCTAATGCATTTAAATATTTAAACTCCAGTCCTACTCAGACACACACAGACATCAAGAACCAGCATATGAATCTCAACAATGGTGACAATCAACAAAATGCTTCATGCTGCAATGCATGCTGGGTAACACCACAGTATGAATAATTATGGTCACCACTGTTGAGGATCGTATGATAAGTGTTCATGTCTAAAAGCCTGAGCAATATAATTCTTAATTTTTTCCAATATTTAATATTACGATGGCATTTGTTTAATAGTAAATTCCTGCAGTTCTGTAACAGCTGAACGTCAGTAAATAAACCAAAGAGAGACACCTTCATGATGTTCATTCAAGTGACATAAAAGCCAAAAGTGTAAGCTCATCTGCTTCCTCAAGCTTTTAATTCAGCAATGTGCAAATGTTTGTTGTGAAGCAATATTGCAATTGCTTAAAAGCAATCCATTCTCAGTTACTAAAAGGGTCAAGAGCCCAACTAAAGCAAACACTGATCTCCATGATGGTGGCATCATTTTAACCAATAAAACATCAACATCTGATCCTCTGTAATTCTCAATAACAGCAGGTGTTCATCACTAATGCACAATCAACATTTAATTAGTCTCTCAATTATCTCTTAATTACCTCAACTCATTGAGGTCTTGGGATTTGACTCGAAACTTGCTTGTGACTTGAAAGGAATGAGTTGGTTCCTCCTCTGGTGAAATCAGCTGCTGAGTTCATGGGTGGAATAAACACATGGCAGGACTTTTACTTTCTGACCCTGGATTTGACACCTCTGGTCATAAATTAATTTATTACTTTTCCTACATAATTTTTTAACAGAAAAAGTGGTAAAATACCTATTTAGGAGTCTTAGACCTTTCCAACGATATATAGTTTGTCATGATTAGATTAGGATTTAATTGTAAAATAGTGAAGTAAAGGTAGGCGTCCCACAGGGTGGACGGTGACAGTTAAGAGGTTAAATCAACACTGCTCAGAGTGTATTTGGTCCCACTCCAAATAGTGTTCAAGTAACACTGAAGCAGAGTTAAAGCTAATGAGATAATTAAGTTATTAATTAAATGATGATTGAGCATTAGTGACGAACACCTGCTGTTAACAAGCAGAATCACTGAAGAAAAAGAGAAACACAAGAACAACTGACTTCAGCCACAGCCTTTGATAAAATCAACTGAAATAAAATACATTAAATCTGTTAAGATATCTGCAGAGGAGGATTAAACAACTCCACAAACAGCATCACCAGCTTCACTCATTATTGACCAGTCTGACTATATTTCTGTCAGACATCAGCAGAAGATCTTATTGAGAATTAACAGAGGTTCAGATGTTGATGTTTTATTGGTCAAAAAATGATGCCACCATCATGGTGGTGATGAAATAATTTGCTTCTAAGCAGTTATAATAGGGTTTAGCTGCAAATGCTTGATCTTTGCTGAATCAGAAGCTTGATATAACAGGTTACACTTTTTGCTTATAAAACATGAGACAAGTGAAGACGTAATGGTTTCTTTCTCTTTGGTTATTGACTGAAATGCATCAACTAATAAACAGCCAAAAAAAGTTATTATACGTGATACTGTAATACTTCAATAATGAACAGATTCAGGTCAGGCTTTTAGACATGAACACTCATCATACGATCCACAACAGTGGTGACAATAATTATTCATACTGCAGAGCATGATGGGAGTTTTTACTATGGTGTTACCCAGCATGCATTGCAATGTAAAGCGTATTTTTTTATTGTCACCATTGTTGAGATTCATATGCTCATTCTTGATGTCTGTGTGTGTCTACATGATTCAGTTGTTCAAAAGAAAAAAATGCACATTGATTTAAAATCATTAACAATAACTGTTGGCTGTAACATTTCATTCTAATACTGTAGTATCGGAGGATTAGTCGGGCAAACTCTAAATCTGTAAAATCAGATACAACAAAACACCATTTGGCTAGTTCACAATGATTTTTTCATAACATAGATGCATCTACTACACTGACTTTTCTGCTTCACAACATATGTACTGTTGCAAAGAAAAAACAAATACAGTAAATCAAGTCCCATCTAAAGTAAATACTGATCTCCATGATGGTGGCATTGTTTTTAACCAATAAAACATCAACATTTAAACCTCTGATAATTCTCAATAAGAGCTTCAGTAGTCATCTGACAGAAATAAAGTCAATCATGAGTGAAGCTGGTGATTCTTTTTGTTGTTTAATCATCCCCTGCTGAGATCTTGAAAGATTTAATGTCTTTTATTTCAGTTGATTTTATCAAAGGCTGTGGCTGAAGTCAGTTGTAGTTCTTGTGTTTTTATTTTCTTCAGTGATTCTGCTTGTTAACAGCAGGTGTTATTCACTAATGCTCAATCAGCACTTAATTAATCACATAATTATCTCATCAACTTTAACTCTGCTTCAGTGTTCCTTTAACACTATTTGGAGTGGGACCAAATACACTCTGAAGCAGTGTTGATTTAACACTGGGGATTTTACTGTGTACTTGCAATACCTTATGCCTCTGAAGCAACTTACAATGCATTATACCTACTGAATACACTGACTAACTTATAGTATCTTTGGAATAAAGAGCTTTTAGAATGTTATGGAAATGGTCAGTGTTCAGAAAATGCTGGAAAAATCACTTTACGTAACCCAACAAGAGTGATTACTGATATGCTGTCAAAAAATCACATTTTCAAAAAAAAAAAAAAAACACTCACTGACTTTCAAAGCTGCTGCATAACGACTTTCTACTTCGAGGACCTTGATAGAAATGTAGTGGAGTGAAAAGTACAATATTTGTCTTTCAGATGTAGTGAAGTTAAAGTCACAAGTTTCCAGAAAAAATAATACTCAAGTAAAGTAAAGATACTCAAAAAGTGTACTTAAGTACAATACTCAAGTAAATGTACTTCACTACTGTCCACCTCTGGGTACTTATATATGCGGCTGTTCAGAATTCATATATCCAGTGAGAGTCACTAAAGGTTAATGCTCTATCATGTTGGAAAAGTTACCCTAAACCTACCCGATAGTGTTAAAGGGATAGTTCTCCCAAAAATGAAAATTCTGTCATTAAAGGTGGGGTAAGGTGGGCGATTTCTGGAAGCCAATGTTGATATTTGAAATCACCAAAACAAACACGCCCCTAACGCAAAAGGGTCTCACCCCTATTTTGATAGCTCCGCCCCACACATACGTAGCCTACGCAACCCAGGCAACAATTACTTCTGTGAAACAAAGCAAAACCAATGTTACACCGTGTCCACACCGGACGTGAGCGGCGCACCAAAATACTATAGAAGTTATTATAATCAGTGATGCTGTCTACACTGGATGCTGCGTGGTTTGACACGACAAATCCCTGATAGAAAACTTCAAATGATTTTCAACAGTCGCTTCACATCCAGTGTAGGCAGACTTTAGCTGCGGCACCAAGAACCAAAGCAACCTCGACGTCCGATCGGAGTTCTCTCCAGCTCTGAAAGCTGATCTGATATTTACACGGGTCCTACTTCTTGCCTTATCGTTCCGCAGACATTTTCCTCTTTTGTTTTTTATTCGGCATCTCTATCTTTCTGTCTCTCGGCTGTTCACTGAACACTCTTTCCTCCACATCATGAGTACACAGCAAAATCCCCAGTGTTAATTTAGCACTCTGGGTGTGGACTCACTGGACTCATATGAACACTGAAGCGAACGAGATAATTAGGTGATGATTGACCATTATTGAAGACACCTGATGTTAACAAGCAGAATCACCAAAGGTTGCATCAAAAATATCTTAGTTTGTGTTCCAAAGATGAACAGAGGTCTTACAGGTTTGGAACAACATGAGGGTGAATAATTAATGACAGAATTTTCATTTTTGGGAGAACTATCCCTTTAACAAAAGTGATATAAAAAAAACCGCATTAGTTGATGCAGCCATGCTATTTTAACCTCCTTATGCAGATTTGAGCTGTTTTGTCGAACCGTAGTTTCACAGGGTTCGTGCCAGAGCTCTTTACCTCTCAAGTGCATGAGCAACCGAGCAAATCTACTGATTTATAAAACTCATGCATATGAAGCTGTATATCTGACGACAATGTTCAAAAGTTTTCAAATTGTGCAGGATGTTAAAATGGTTTTGAAGTCATAACATAATATTCTTCACGTAATTGTGTGAAAATTAGACTTTATCAAATCTCTGTATCTGTAAATCATACTTTGTGTGAAAAGGAATCAAAGTTATCTGAGTTTTACTGCCTCTAGTGTTCATTTCAACTGGTAACTGCAGTGAATCGTACATATAGGTAAGTTTTTTCAGTTTTGCAAAAATGTAGAGGCATGTGTTTCCAATGAGCCTAGGTTGTTTTTATATGTTAGCTGACAGCAAAACACTCAGTCAGTTTGAGAGCTACACCATGTGAAGAGCTCAATTAGCTTTTCAAGAGTGTTAAAGTGTTTGTTTAGTGACCGCAGCTGAAGACTCACCTGCAGTCATGATCACCAAGATCAGAGGAAGAGACGTTACGAGTGACACCACCATAGTGATTTCTGCAATCATAAAACAAACAATTATGACATTATCCCAGTCAACACGTGAGATCACGCGATGATCACAGTGATATTACACCATTCTCATACGGTGATCCTCACAGTGTGAGTAATATGTGAACTCATTGTGAACTCAAAATGTTGAGCAGGTTGAGAGGAGACAGCTCAAATATCAGTTGCTGGGGGACATTCTACTTCCTGTTTCTCAACACTATCACAGTGATATCACAGTGCTCTCACATGATGAGTTCACGAGTGCACGCCCAGCTAACAACTTTCTGTTATAAGAACCTTCTCCAAACATACAACTGACTTCCAGACACAGCCTTCGATGAAATCAACTGAAATAAACGAATCACGAGCTTCACTCATTATTAACCAGACTGACTTTATTTCTGTCAGACATCTACAAAAGCGCTTATTGAGAATTAACACAGATTTAGATGATGATGTTTTATTATTTTATTTGACGTTACCATCGTGGTGAGTAGTGTTTGCTTTAGTTGGGCTCTTGACCCTTGACTTCATAACATTGTATTTTTTTGGGCTGCTGTAACTGTGTTTGTAAAGCACATTTGTTATGGCAAGGAAAACCAAAAAGAAACTGCAACCAGGTGAAATTGGTTTGTTATTGATGATAACACAGTCATCGCCTAGACTCAATATGCAGTTTTGGTGATGTTTTGCTAATCTAAAGTTTCTAAATATAATAGCTCTGTGATTATACAGTACAGGATCCAGCAGTCTCATAATCAGTTATGATGGATTATAAAAGCATAGGCCACAAACATTATTAACTACTCTGATTCTTGATGTCTCTCTTTGTGATTAAATGACAGTGTATGAATCTCAACAATGGTGACAATCAAAAGCTTCATGCTGCAATGCATGCTGGGTACCTACACTGGTAAAACTGATGTGTTAGATTTACTTAAAATATATATGCACCATTTTTGCATCACACTTTTTAAGTAAACCCAACTTGGAACAATTTTACTTAAAATAAACAAGATAATTTTTGATATGAATTTAAATATTTGAGTTCACTCAACATTCTTTACTTAAAACAAGCAACATGATATAATCTACTAAGTAACTTCAAGTTGTGTTAATTTAACATTTAAACTCATTTATATTAAAAATATAAATTGAAGCAAAACAACATTTTAACTTATTTTAGATCTTCAACTATTGGTCTGCTTAGATTTCTACATTTCACTCAGTCACAGTTTATAAAATTTACTTAAACAATGAAGCACTGGGAAAAAAACATGCTATTAATGCATGTGATTCACTTATAAACATGTAAATAAGAAAGTAGACAGCTTATTATCCTTTTAAAATATGTTCCCTCAATTTAATTATTACCCAAATGAACAGGGAGACCTCAATACCTGGTACACCATACACAATGACGGTAACAATCAGTGGATAGTGTTTGAGTATGAATGGGTCATTTTTGAGTAGAAAATGAACTCCAGATGTCACAAAACAGTAAGATACTAGACCTAACAACAAAAGCAACCATAAAATAGTGTAAATACAACTCGAAAACAGTGAAAAATTTTACCTTTTTAATTATTCATGCCCCAGTGCATGATGGGAAAAACGGGATCATAACTTGAAGAACCCTTGTAAACATAACAAACACTTCTAAGTAAAATATACTTAGAAGTTCAAACTTTAATTTCTACAAGCTTAAATTGAGCAATAATATAGAATTTACTTTAAATAATTTAGTTCAGGCAATAATAAAAAAAAATTAATGTAGAAATTACATTTGTTTTTATGTAGCATTTACTTCACCACTTTTCTCAGTGTAGTCTCTGTGCAGTGAGTGCACTTTGACCTCACATTAGTATGAGCACACAGTGAGGGCGCTGTGAGGTTACACTTTTAGCTCACTGTTACCTCACATTGTGACCTCATCACGAGTATCCTGTGAGATCATGGTGACATCACTGTGAGATCAAATTGTTGACTGGGGAGTTTGTTTTATTTCCAAGTGTTATTCCTTTAAAAGGAATTTAGTTGACTTTTTACTTCATTGCAAATTTTAAAATTTTGTTTACATTGCTTTGCTTTAATTAATTCATTTGCTTGAGCAGATACATAAAAAACACAAGCTTTTGAATTTTCCGTTTTTATTGCTGCGAGAGGGAAACCAGTTAAGTGATTTATTGTAGTTAAAACATATTATCACAGATACTAATACTTACCCAGGCCCCAGCTTTAATGTAGGTGTAATTGTTACTGGGGTTACATAAACAACAACCACAAGGACCACAAATGGAGAGAAAAGAGTGGAGTAAAAGTGCTGATTCGTCATTTAAAATGTACTAAAGTAAAAGTACACCATTTTTAAACTGCTATGAAACTACTTAATTGCCGTAATGTGAGTATTTGCAATTCGTCCTGACTGAATGTGAGAAAAGATTCTCACAAATGGAGCATGAAGCATTGTCTTTAGTATGGGCATGCGAGAGACTAAATATATGGACAAAAGTTTGACTTGATCACAGATCATAAGCCACTGGAGACTATCTATGGCCTGCGGTCGATGTGCTTGCATCGAAAGATGGGTGTTAAGACTACAACTGTATGACTTTCGTGTTGTCCACATTCCCGGAGAGTAAAACATTGCAGACCCGCTTTCGTGTCTGGTCTGTGGAAAGAAGGGATAACAGACACATAAGCATGAAGCTGAAGAATGTGTGAGATTCGTGGCTGTGAATGATACTCCAAGGGCACTTACGACGAGAACTGTGGAAGAAGCATCAGCAGAAGATGATGAATTAAATACACTGTTCTTTTGATGAATGCAAGTCGTACGCCACCATTGCCAATGAGCTAAGTATGATTGGACAGATAGTCTTGAGGGTTACACGCATTGTGTTACAGCAGTCACTCCAAGGGCATAGCAGTCACCAAACAGAACCTTAGAAGTAAAGTGCGGTGGTCTGCCATGGATAAGGACGCAGAGAGGCATGTCAAATCATGTTACAGACCCCAATTAATGATGAGACCTGATAAACCAGAGCCACTGAGAATGGCACAGTTACCCGAAACTCCTTGGCAGGATCTAGCCACCGGCATATTAGATTCTCTGCCAGCTGGAGAATCTATACTAGAGGTAGTTGGCTATAACAGCTGCTATTATTAGTACGGAATACTCAAGTCTACCACAGCTGATAAAGATCATTGACTGTTTGGAGGAGATTTTTAGCCATCATGGTCTGCCATCCCTGCTGGAAAAACCAGCATAGACCAACGTAATTCCCATGCTGGTTTATGCTGGTCTATGCTGGTATATGCTGGTTTGGTGCTGGGATATGCTGGTTTGGTGCTGGTTTAGCTGGTGGACCAGCAAGACCATGCTAGTCTACCAGCATGGTCTTGCTGGTGATGCTGGTCAACCAGCATGGTCTTGCTGGTGATGCTGGTCTACCAGCATGGTCTTGCTGGTGATGCTGGTCTACTGGTCTTGCTGGTGATGCTGGTCTACTGGTCTTGCTGGTGATGCTGGTCAACCAGCATGGTCTTGCTGGTGATGCTGGTCTACTGGTCTTGCTGGTGATGCTGGTCAACCAGCATGGTCTTGCTGGTGATGCTGGTCTACCAGCATGGTCTTGCTGGTGATGCTGGTCTACTGGTCTTGCTGGTGATGCTGGTCTACCAGCATGGTCTTGCTGGTGATGCTGGTCAACCAGCATGGTCTTGCTGGTGATGCTGGTCTACCAGCATGGTCTTGCTGGTGATGCTGGTCTACTGGTCTTGCTGGTGATGCTGGTCTACTGGTCTTGCTGGTGATGCTGGTCTACTGGTCTTGCTGGTGATGCTGGTCAACCAGCATGGTCTTGCTGGTGATGCTGGTCTACTGGTCTTGCTGGTGATGCTGGTCAACCAGCATGGTCTTGCTGGTGATGCTGGTCTACTGGTCTTGCTGGTGATGCTGGTCTACCAGCATGGTCTTGCTGGTGATGCTGGTCTACTGGTCTTGCTGGTGATGCTGGTCTACCAGCATGGTCTTGCTGGTGATGCTGGTCAACCAGCATGGTCTTGCTGGTGATGCTGGTCTACTGGTCTTGCTGGTGATGCTGGTCTACTGGTCTTGCTGGTGATGCTGGTCTACTGGTCTTGCTGGTGATGCTGGTCTACCAGCATGGTCTTGCTGGTGATGCTGGTCTACTGGTCTTGCTGGTGATGCTGGTCTACTGGTCTTGCTGGTGATGCTGGTCAACCAGCCTGGTCTTGCTGGTGATGCTGGTCTACTGGTCTTGCTGGTGATGCTGGTCACCAGCATCTCAGCATCGGAATCAGGCCGAATGCGGCTGAGTGTCGGCTCACTCGGCAGCGGCTTGCCAGAATTGAGCCAGGTCCGGCCTGGCACAGTAATGGTTGCCAGATTTGGCTAGGTTTTGGATCTGTGGATCTGTGGATCTGGCCCGATTCTGGTTGAGAAACGGCACATTTAGCCACATTCAGCCCGACTGTGGGCCAGAAGTCACAGTCCTAAAATGTCAAAAATTCAAGTTTTACTCCTTATTTGCTCCTTATCTGAATATTTGGTCCCCACAATTAAAAATAAAAAATAATAAAACTGTACACACACAATCAATCAATTAGGCTGAATTATAAAATTACAAAAATATATATTTTTAAACAAAATATTTTAAAGTTGTAAACCTTTTGCCTGTCAAAGTTATTTATTCAATTTTATTATTATTTTAATATTTCTATTAATTTTTAGGCTGACCTCAAATGGACTTTGCTTGTAATTTAAAAATGTTCCCTTAATCTAAATTGACACTTTCTGACTGTGTGCGATTGCAAAAACTGATACCTCAGTAAGAAGTGGTAAACTTTTACAAAATATGATTTCAGATGTTATAATAGTGATTTTATTATGTCCAAATAAAAGTACCACAGCAAATCTTCTGAAATCAGTGAGTGAAACTTTATTATTTACTGTGACCAGCATCCCATGCTGGTCACCAGCGTACCACCAGCATCCCATGCTGGTCATCAGCATTATTATATTCACCATTATTATTTACTGTAATAACTGTAACAATATATATATATGTGTGTGTGTGTGTGTGTGTGTGTGTGTGTGTGTATGCGCCTTTGTTCTGCAGTGAAGGGCTACTGCATTTTTGTGACAAATCAGGACATAGATGTGTATAATGACAAGGGTATGACAGGTATTACAAGGAGAAGGTGACTTTTCAGGACATTACTCCATGTCCCCACTTTTCAAAACGCTTATAAATCACACAGAGTGGAGTGTATTGAAAATCTGAAATAGCAGAAAGTCTGTAAAGGGTAGGTTTAGGTGTAGGGTTGGTGTAGGACAATAGCACATACAGTTTGTACAGTATAAAAACCATTACGCCTATGGGATGTCCCCACTTTTCACAAAAACAAACGTGTGTGTGTGTGTGTGTGTGTGTGTAATTTATTTAATTTAATTTAATTTTTTTTTTTTTTTTAAATAATCTAAGATGTAGGCTACAATCATTACCTCATGTTATATTTTTCCTGGCAAAAAAAAAAAAAAAAAATCAATAGATATAAATGTAACTTTAACTATTTGACACCTCACGTGCAAAGCCCGCGAAAGAACCGGAGGTTATATAAGCTGCGGTCGTCACGTGACGCGCACAGCCGGACTCTGAGTGGACGTCGCCTGATGGGAGAGCTTCCAAGAGGTAAAGTATTTTTTGTGTACACAAGTATAAAATCGACGGCCTGTTATTTAAATGTACCATAAGCCTACTGTTCACTGTTCAAACGAGTCTTTCCGTCTTTATTTTCTACGGCCCGCTCTTCAGCTCCGTTAATTACCGTTAATGCCGTTCTGTGTGACGTCATTTGCGCAGATCTGCTAGAATTGAGAAAACCTCCTTTCGTTTCACATTCATGTCGGTCAAGGTAACGTTAGTTTAAAAAAACGTAGCCATTTACAATGAATATTTTCACATTTAAGCAGTGTTGTCCCACAGATTTGTCTGAGTGAGAGCGCGCGACACTGACGCACACTGAACGCTCTCTCTCTCTCTCTCTCTCTCTCTCTCAGCGTGTGTGGTAGAGCGAGCGAGAGACAGAAGACTCACACAAGCCAATGTAGCCTATCCTTATGAGATAATAATAGTAAAAATAATAATATTTCTGCTTTTTAATAACAAATAATTACTATAAAAGTAAAACCTGTATGCATGTGTATACACCAGGGAAGAAATAAAAGTCATATTCAAGTAAAGTTATAATTATTTTCAAAAATGAAAATATTTATTCTTTTTTTCTTTCTTTTTTCAGATTGTCATCCGATTGTTGTAAGTGATCAGTCAAGCAGTCATCCTGCATCTTGGATTTGCCATGTTCAGTTTGTACAAACATTATCTGATATTGAGTGAGGCTTTTTCTTTTGCTCCCCTTTGTTTGTGTGTCAGTAGCTGCTCCACAGCACACCACAGCACAGCACAGGCTTTGGCTTTGTAAGTATATATTTTAAGCTGACTGTCAAACATTTTCTCAATTTTTTTTTATTTAGGTTCATTAAATATATGTCATGCAGCAGTTATTTATTTATTTATTTATTTAACAGGCTTGCATTATCTGATCTGTTTTAAAAGTTATGTATTTTGTAGTTTGTTAGTGAATTTTAATTATTTAATTACACAACATATTATGTGAATAGTGTAATAATGTTCCTGCTACATTTCTTCTAATATTTTTGTGATTACTTTTTCTTCCTACCTGGTCTTTATGCTAAGTTAGGAAAACCAGCTTCATGTTTAAATAGGCAAACTTGTGCCACATATACCAGACTGACACACACACACACACACACACACACACACACACACACACACACACACACACATACCAGGACAGCCAGGCACAAGAACAGTTTCTTCCCCAGATTTTCAAATAGTTGTTGTCAAATAGTTAAATGTAAAATAATCTAAAAAAAATTACCCTTATGACTGGTTTTGTGGTCCAGGGTCACATATTAAGTCCTGTTTTCCTTGAAATTGAACAAAATGAAGTTTTTTCCCTTTGAATTAATGAGATTTTTCTGAGCCCATTGGCAGATATTTGTTTGTTTTGATCGTGAAATCACTTTATTTTGATCAGTTTCTCAGAAAACAAGACTTTGTATAAAGTGCACTGCAAAACAAGACAGAAATACTGAGGAAGAGCATCGGTTTATTGAAGTGTGATCAGAAGGTTCAGTAAATGTTATTTAGTTACACACTTTGTTAAAAGAATGAAAAGTAATGGAGATCTGTTGAAAGTTGTATTTTCAAACTTTGAAGTGTTATTAATTTGCATTTAGAGACCATATTGACATGCTGCATTCAGTTTATCCCTTAAATCTTACATTTTCTTTACCTTCATAAAATCTGCATAAACCCTGTACCTGCTAATATGCATCACTCAAATATGATTAAATACATATTTATTTTTCTTTCAATAGTGCCAAGTTATAATCACTCCAATCCAAGTCATTGTGAATGAATGATCGACAGGATCATGTATGAATGTGCCAGAATGAAGGAGTTTGTCTTCACATCAAAAACAAAACATAATAATAATAAATAAATAAAATACATTTAAAAATACAATAAAGTAAAATAAACAAATTCATTACTTAAAAAACATTAACTTATACTAAACACTAAAACTATATAGATATATAAAAAATAATAAAATGACTAAAACGCACAACAAATTTTAACTAAACATTTAACAAAATTAAGCTCAAAATTAAGTTTGTTAAAGTGCTATAATAACAACTAAAGCTTAATGAAAAAAATATAATAATAATAATATATATATATATATATATATATATATATATATATATATATATATATAAACGCACAACAAAATTACTAAAACTTTAACTGGAATTTTAAAATAAATATTGAAATAAAATATTATTAACTGTTAAGGTCTTTGCACACAGAGTCTGAAATTTCGTCACGCATGGAAACCAGAGGCGGACGAAGTACACAACTCCATTACTTGAGTGAAAGTACAGATACTGCTGGTCAAATATTACTCCATTACAAGTGAAAGTTGTAAAGACAGAATTTTACTTTAGTAAAAGCACAGAGGTACTTGCTTTTAAAAGTACTTAAGTACCAAAAATAAATCTACAGAACAGTTAAATGCCTTTTATTCTCATCTTATTTTTATTGTCTGTGTGCTGTTGTTGTCTCTGTGAACTGGAAGCTTTTGACACTAAAATAAATTGTTTGTATGTGCAAGCATACTTGGCAATAAAAGCTCTTTCTGATTCTGATGTATATTTTTTATAAATATATATTTATTTATTTTTCTGCAAATACTGCAGTGTGCTGGATGGAGAAACTGAGAAGTTTATAAACAGAAGGCATGGAAGAAGAGAGCAGGTCCTAAAACAAAGAAATTCTTCTTAAGGTATGCTCCAAATTTACCATTTACCATTGAGTTCACTGAGATCTGACTAACTGTGTCTATATGTATCCCCTCTTTATCTCTCTTTCCTTTTTTTCTGTCCTCTTTTAGGATAAACCTGAGGTCCTGGGAGTTCTTAGAGGTTCTAAAGTGTTTTTTATGCATTTGTTGATGTCAAATTTTCAATAATAAATTCAAATAAATTCTCATAGTTTTTACATTTATATGGTGTCATTCTATGGTGTGTGTAATATTTGTGGAAACAACATTGTTAAAAAAAATACTGGCTTTAATAATACATTTTTTGTAGTTTTTAGAGAACCAATTAATTACATGAACAGATTTTTTTCCATGTAGGCTATATATATATATATATATATATATATATATATATATATAATATTGTTTTGGTAAATTTTGTTGTTGTTGTTATTAATTAAATTAATATTGGTTTGTATTTCATATACATTTCCATTTGGTATCCAGACTAATTGTATAATCTATGCTGGCGTGATTGTGGCCTGATGCCGGCAGTGTCGGCTCAGTTTCGGCAACCGGACTCAGACCAGCGTACTCGGACCGATTCTAGCACGTCATTCACTCCCGTAATTCACAAGAGTCCGGCAACCGCATCCCATGCTGGTCACCAGCGTACCACCAGCATCCCATGCTGGTCACCAGCGTACCACCAGCATCCCATGCTGGTCACCAGCATACCACCAGCATCCCATGCTGGTCACCAGCATAATACCAGCACCAAAACACAACATATGCTGGTCTTGCTGGTATGACCAGCTTGCTGGTCTATGCTGGTTTTTCCAGCAGGGATGCACCCTCAGATCAGATTGTGGAATAAAGTTTATGTCTGTTCAATTTGAAATATTCTGTGAGATGAATGGTATCCAGCACGTGAAAACTACACCAAGTAGTTGCAGAGTAGGTGGGCACAGGCAAACGGCAAGGTGGAGAGGCATGAGATGCTTTTTATTCAGAAAATCAGGGGAAAACTGCCCAATTTTACCATGCCACGAAATGACCAAGAGTAAGGGATCGTGATGCTGAGCAAAAAGGGAAAAAAAGAAAGCTTTATGATGATAACTGCCGAGGGCAAAGAATTCTCAGCTGGACGAGGGAGACAGGAAAAGACAGACAAACTAATAACCACATTTAGCCCAGTCCCATACACTATTGAGTCCAGGAAAGGAAATTCTGTGACCATTGAGGACTCGGGTGGAACGCAATATAAAAGGAATACATCGTTCTAATAAACAGCCAATCCAGAGTACGCCACTAGATGGTGGTGCAGCTCCACAAATGAAACCAAAGCGAAAAATCAAACTGCCCGAAGCCCTCTGCACTAGGGACGTGAAGATTCCCCGATTCGCTAGGTGCATCGCCAAAAAAAAAAAGTTAACGATGCGATGCATCGTTTTAAAAATTGTGCATCGGATACAGGTTGGTATTTGTATCGCGATGCATCGTTTCTAACATATTTGCATCGGTAAAAAACGACTTATTTATGTATAATAACTAGTGGATGCACTACCCTTTTATTGTTTAGAAAGTGACCAATAATCTGTGACCAATATTTTATATGTAGATTGATTTCTCCTCTCGAAACTGTTTCTCAAGCGCGTTCTCTCATCACAGCTGCGCAGCAGGGGCAGGTCGCAGCGCCACTTCCGGTGGCATCCCTGTTGTGTATTTTGTTAACGCTGTTATTTAACTACATTTCCTATGATGCGCGTTGTTACATGTGTTTCCGGAAATGTTCCGTTGTTACCTCTCTGACACATGTGAGTAAAAACGAAGCAGTCACGTTAAGCGTGTGTGTGTGTCATCCTTGCCTGCATGCGCCGTTATAATCTTCTAAAAATACACAATAAAGTGGCGACGAGGATCTCGTTATTCCGCGTGTGTTGTAAAGATGAGGAAATGAAGCGGCTTGACGGCGAGATCGCTGAAAAACGCGAAATAATACGAGTCTGCTGCTAATCCACGTCTGAACTCAAAAAGGGGGAGGAAAGACGACGATTCAGATAAGTGACTGAATTGATCGTTAAATGACAGAGAACGGCAAAAATGGCATCAGTTTTTGGAAATATTGGTCCTTTTGATGAAAGCAGTGAACAGTGGAGTTCTTACACAGAAAGATTTGAGTACTTTGTAGCAGCGAATGCTATTGATGAAGAGAAAGTTGTACCCACATTTTTAAGTGTGATGGGTCCAAAGACATATACACTACTGCGTAACCTCCTGCAACCAGAAAGACCTGGAGCGAAAACTTATGATCAAATAGTGGGCACTTAAAGCACATTTCTCCCCAAAGCCCTTAGTAATTGCAGAGCGATTTCGGTTCCACAGACGAAATCAGCTAGAAGGGGAAACTGTGACAGTGTTTGTGGCAGTGCTAAAAAAATTAGCTGAACACTGCGAATTTGGTGATGTGCTCAACGATACACTTCGGGACAGATTGGTATGCGGACTCCGCTGCGAGGGCATACAGAAAAGGCTGTTAACCGAGAGCAACCTGACATTACAAAGAGCAATTGAGCTGAGTGTGTCTATGGAATTGGCTGCTAAGGAAGCCCAGCAATTGAGCTCAAACAATAAAGTGTACAAGATGGAGACTGAAAAACAAACTGAAAATAAAGGCCCATGTTTCCGTTGTGGTAAGACTGGACACTCACCTGTTTCATGCTGGTTTAAGGATATGGAATGCCGCAGCTGTAAGAAAAAGGGACACATTGAGCGTGCTTGTAGAAATAAAACAGAAAAGAAAAAAATGCAGCAGAAACCAATATTCAGAAGGAAACAAAAGAAACGCATATTTGCAGTCGGGCAGGAAAACAAAGAGGGTACGGAAACATCTGATGAGGAATTTCTCTTGCATGTGCTCACTGTCGCAGGTGGAACCAAGGCTTATAAGGTCACAGCACTGCTGGAAGGACAACCAGTGAAAATGGAGATCGACACTGGTGCAGCTGTGTCGCTGGTGTCGGATGCGATATACAACGAAATACTGAGCCACTTGCCATTCAAACCACCTGATGTGGTCCTTAAAACTTATACCGGGGAATCAGTGACCATGAAAGGACTCACCCAAGTAGCAGTTGAACTGAATGGACAAACAAAAAAACTGCCATTGTATGTGGTCCTGGGTGATTACCCCTCGTTGATGGGTCGTTCCTGGCTGGAGCAACTCAAGGTGGACTGGCCGGCCATACATATGATGACACCTAAAACACTGGATCTTGATGGTGTTCTTCAAAAACACACTGAAGTTTTCAAACAGGAGCTAGGCAGCATGGAAGGAATCAAAGTGAAATTGACTGTGGAGCCAGGAAGCCAGCCAAAGTTCTTAAAGTCCCGGGCCCTGCCATATGCACTCAAACCTAAAGTAGACGCGAGCTTAGCTGAACTTGTGAAGAATGGTGTGCTGGAACCAGTCAGTATGAGTAAGTGGGCAACACCCATTGTTCCAGTTATAAAGAAGGATGGAGGCATAAGGATCTGCGGCGATTTTAAAGTCACTGTAAATCCAGTGTTGTCTGCAGAACAATACCCCTTGCCTCACATTAATGACCTTTTTGCTGGACTGACAGGAGGACAAAAATTCAGCAAAATCGATCTCAACCAAGCATACCTACAGATGCATGTGGAGGAACAGTCCAGAGAACTTCTCACCATCAATACACACAAAGGCCTATTTCGTTACAAATGCTTACCGTTCGGAATTACCTCGGCTCCATCCATTTTTCAGCGAGCGATGGATCAGATCCTTGCAGGGCTTCCAGGAGTCGTGTGTTATCTAGATGACATTCTAGTGACTGGCACGGATGACGAGTCGCACTTACAGCACCTGGATGCTACCCTTGAGAGACTAAAAGAATACGGATTGAGAGTGCGCAAGGATAAATGTGAATTTTTCCAGTTTTCAGTTGAGTACCTAGGCCATGTCATTGATGCCTCTGGTCTGCATACGTCACCATCCAAAGTTAAGGCCATCGTGGATGCTCCAGTGCCCAAAAATGTCAGCCAGTTGCGGTCTTTCCTCGGCTTACTTAATTATTATGGACGTTTCATCCCAAATATCGCTACGCTACTGAAACCTCTGCACAAATTGTTGTCATGAGAATAATTGGAAGTGGACCTCTGAATGCCAGGAGTCATTCATAAGAGCTAAGGAGACACTTTTAAGGTCAAATGCCCTCACTCATTTTGACCCTGCTCTTCCTATCCAGCTGGCCTGCGATGCTTCCCCATATGGTGTGGGAGCTGTCTTGTCCCACATCATGCCTAATGGTCAAGAGAGGCCAATTGCGTTTGCTTCCAGGAGTCTGAGCAAAGCAGAAGCAAACTATGCTCAGATTGAGCGAGAAGCATTGAGCATTGTGTTTGGAGTGCGTAAGTTTTATCAGTATATTTTCGGAAGGAAGTTCACGCTGCTGACCGATCATCGCCCACTCACTGCAATTTTTGGCCCACACCATGGCATTCCCTCTCTTGCTGCCAGTAGGATGCAAAGGTGGGCTTTGTTGTTATCTGCTCACACCTATGACATCAAGTACCGGAAGTCGGAATTGCATGGGAATGCGGACGGTCTGTCCAGATTGCCTCTCGCGGACAAGGTAAAGGAGACACAGGTGGCTGAAATTTTTTACTTCAGCCAGGTGGAAAGGGCCGCAGTAACAGCTGTGCAAGTACGCAAGGGCACACGAAATGACCCTGTCCTGTCAAAAGTCATGGATATGGTCATGACAGGCAAACGGGAGAGCGATGACCTGGAGCTAAAACCATACGTCTCTCGACATCATGAACTTTCAGTGCAGTCAGGCTGCTTATTGTGGGGAAGGAGAGTGATTATTCCCCCGGCTTTGCGTAAGCCAGTGCTTAAACAGCTACATGTCGGACACTGTGGAATGGTCCGTATGAAGGAGATTGCCAGGAGCTACTTCTGGTGGCCAGGAGTGGATGGCCAAATTTAGGAAAAATCAAGGACGTGTACCTCATGTCAGCGTATACGAAATGTACCACAACTTGCACCGCTGCACCCGTGGGAGTATCCTGAAAAACCATGGCATCGCATTCATGTTGATTTTGCAGGCCCAGTCGAGGAGAAAATGCTGTTGGTGGTCATGGATGCACACAGTAAGTGGCCTGAGGTGGCCATTATGAGATCTACTTCAGCTGAGAAGACAATTGAGAAACTGGGAGAAATTTTCAGTAGATTTGGATCACCAGTGCAGATTGTCTCAGATAATGGCCCCCAATTTACATCCCATGAGATGGCCACATTTTTAGTAGCAAATGGTGTACAACATATCACGTCATCACCCTACCATCCTGCAACAAATGGGTTAGCAGAAAGGTTTGTCCAAACCATGAAACATGCCTTGAAAGCTTCTCTCGGACAGGGCACTTTTCATCAACGCCTTCATAGCTTCTTGCTGTGCTATCGCAGTACTCCGCACGCGACTACCAAAGTGTCGCCAGCGTATTTGTTGTTCAACAGAGAGCTCAGAACAAGCTTTGAGCTGCTTAAGCCAGCAACACTCAAAGAAACTGTCTTGCGGCAACAAAAGAGTCAGGTACAGCGAAGGAACCTGCGAGCCAAGGACAGAACCTTTTCAACAGGCTCACCAGTGCTGGCCCGAAACTATGGCTATGGTCCGAAATGGGTTCCGGCTACTGTGGAGGCCCAGACAGGCCCAGTGTCGTATAAGGTCAAGACTGCTGACAATCTTTCCTGGAGGAGACACACTGATCAGTTGCTGGGTGGAGCCATCACAGTCACAGATCGTCCTGATTTCACTGATGTCACCGAGCAAATAGATGACATTTCACCAACTTCAGTAGTCTCCACCACTGAGCCTATCATGACCTCAAATTTTCCATGTGTTGAGGAACCACCGGTTGTTCTGACAGAAAATGAAAACTTAATAGGTCGCCGGTATCCAGTAAGGGAGCGGCGTCCGCCTCAGCGTTTATTGGATTACACTTAGTTAGGGGCTACCCTTATTGCTTCGGGGCAGAATAATCCCCTAAGGGTAAGCTAGGGTCTGAGGTAGTCTACCCTCATTCCCAGGGAAATAGTTATGTTATTTTATATAAGAATTCAACATGAAAGACTCAATGTTCTAAGTTGAAAAGAAGAAAAAAAAATGTCTCCGTTTATAGATATGTTGAAAGAGGAACCGAATTTTATGAATTCATGATTTAAGTTGGCACAGTTTAATTTGTAATCTTTGTGTTATACCTCAAAGAGTAAGAGGGGAGGAAATGTTGTGTATTTTGTTAACGCTGTTATTTAACTACATTTCCTATGATGCGCGTTGTTACATGTGTTTCCGGAAATGTTCCGTTGTTACCTCTCTGACACATGTGAGTAAAAACGAAGCAGTCACGTTAAGCGTGTGTGTTTCATCCTTGCCTGCATGCGCCGTTATAATCTTCTAAAAATACACAATAATCCCCTGATGCCAAGGCAGCTGCCAGGTCGTTTCTGGCAGCTGCCATATTTCTCGTGGCAGCTGCCACTGTTTTTCTTGCCGTTTCTGCTGTTTGCTCGGTAAAAACTACGCTGTTCTCAGTGACGAGCGATGGTGTTTTAAAATATTAAGGCAAAGTTCCCACAAGTGTGTTATTTATTATTATTGTTATTATTATTATACATTTTTATGTATCAGCTGCCAGAGTTCGTGCCAGGAGTCACGATCGTTTGTCGCCACTTCTGCTGCGACCAGAATATGAACCCAATAAGCTAAATTGCATAAGCACTTTCCCATAAAGAACATACACATAAGGAGTGCTTAGCTGTAGACAGTATATAAGCACGTGTATACTATATACAGGTGCGTACTCCATCATTTCAGAAGTGAGGCGGACATAAATGTTTTATATATATATATATATATATATATATATATATATATATATATATATATATATATATACACACACACATACACACAGTGCCTTGCAAAAGTATTCATACCACTTCATATATACAGTATATATATATACATATACATACTGTATATAGGAATATAGGAAACTTTATTTTTTCCTCTTATTTCTTTCTTTTAATTGGCTTAGAAATCAGATACACTGTTGGACAATAACCAATAAATGATTTGTTAATGTACTACAAACACATTTTTTTTTTTCATTTTTATCACATATAAGGCAGAATAGTTTCTGTAATAAATGTTATGTCAAGTAGCACTGAATTGTTCATATACTTTATTTATTACCTGGAGATGATTGAAAAAAGCACAAATAAACCATATATTGTGGCAATCGTGTTTTTAATGTCTTCACGTTTCCAAAGGTTTCTGCCTTTTATTCAGAAAACACAGTGATAGCTGGATGCTTTTGTCCATATTAGGGATTTCCTGGTAAGTTGTAAGTTATTACTTCTATATGAGTTCGTCTTGCACTTTCTGCACCTTCCGGCTTTGTGTATGACTTATATATATATATATATATATAACCTTACTGTTGTCACAATGTTGTCACATTGGTTAAATAAACATTACATTAAAAAGGCCAAATACAATTATATTTTGTATTTTTACACTGTGTAATATTCTGTTCATCAAATCAATAAATCTCATCATGTTAGTGTTTTTACGTATTTTTACATTCATTCCAAAATAATAACAAAGGGCAGTAACAATACAAACATTTTATTTGTCAACTGATGTTCAGCTGTTCTTTTTAACTTTACCAGCGGGTGTCGCTGTTGGACAGAATTACTTTAAAAAGTGTAAAAGTCACTAGTTTTTATAATGTCACATTTTGTAATACTTGCTTTGATTTATTTTTGTAATTTTCGCATCCATTTTTTTTTTCTCTAATGAGACTCTGCCTCCCTTGCCTTGACTGATGGCAGGCAAAGCCGTACAACACACAAACATCAGAAATTCAGTAATCTTATCCTTGCGGCTTTGAGGTTATGTAAATTTTGGCAGGTTATTTTACATTCATTTCATGCATGCAAATTAATAAAGTGATGAATGGCAATTGGGCAGTTCAGTTAAGTATAGCATTTTTGTAATAGCTACAAAAATGAAAATGGGCAAATGTGGGATCACCGAGAAATGAAATGTTTTTTATTACAATTTGAATAGCCACGGTTTTACTACAAATAGCATGCTTAAACTATGGTGAGTGTAGCAAAATGTTTTAACTTTAATACCTTTTTTATGCGTTGCAAAACCATGTGTAATTTTCGTTTTGTTGCAAACAATTTTTACTGTTTGTTTAATAATGAAAAACAGTAGTAATACATTTATAATATTTATAGAAAGCATTCATTGTTAGAAAAGATAATTTATGTCATGTACTGTAAATGCTCTAGGCCTACAAGTCTGAGGCATTAATTGTAACATTATTATATACACCAAATATTTTGACCATACTTTCTTCTTCTTCTGGACAGAACTTGTGGATAAAAACAAGTGGGCTACTGTCGCCATATTTGATTAAGAATTTTTCATCCTTCAGGATCCAACAGTTCACTGTATACAGTCCAAAGGAAATGATTAATAAAGAGTGAATAAAGATCCTTCAGGATCATAAATAAAAAATCAGTTAATGATAAAAATACATAAAAAAAATCAATAAAACTTAAGTGTCTCAATTAAAATGGTCTCATGATTATTTTAATATATATATTGTGTGTGTGTGTGTGTATGTGCATATATATTGGGTCCAATTCTCACTGTTACCATACTATTGACTTTTGCCTCAATAAACTCCTTTCTGTTCAGGTAGGGTAAGATGTAGAATCACGCATAAGGCATAGTATGTGCTTTATGAGTACTAATAAACAGCTAATATATTAATATGCAAGCAACTAGTTAATAACTAAACTACTAAAGTGTTACATTAAATACATAAAAAAATAAATGTTTGTGTATGCGCGCGCGTATGTGCGTATACAGTAATGGCTAGCGGCAGCTGGGCACTCCTTATCTGTGTGTATGTTCTTTATGGGAAATTACTTATGCAATTTAGCTTATTGGGTTCATATTCTGATCGCATCTGTTTGCTGGTAGCCTATATAATATGCATCATCAAATATTTTAGTTAAAAATAGAACTGTAGTTTACAGCAGAAATGGCGACAAACGATCGTGACTCCTGGCACAAACTCTGACAGCTGATACATAAAAATGTATAATAATAATAATAATAATAATAATAATAATAGTAATACAATTGTGGGAACTTTGCATCATTTAAAACACCACCACACGCCACTGAGAACAGTGTAGTTTTTACCGAGCAAACAGCAAAAACAGCGAGAAAAACCGTGGCAGCTGCCAGGAACAACCAGTGGCAGCTGCCACGAACTCTGGCAGCTGCCTTGGCATCAGGGGATGCCACCGGAAGTGGCGCTGCGACCTGCCACTGCCAGGATTTGCGCCTGCTCTCTCTCCAGCTGCGCGTGAATATGGCGAATCACAACAACACTACGGAGACCTGAGGAAAAGCGGGGATTAAAGTCCAAAACCTGACTTGAAATAACCTAACAAATCAATCGGGGCTAAAACGGTTATAAACGACCATGTAAATTCACACAATCATGGATCAAATCGATCCACCATGACAAACAGTGAATATATCTGTGCTGTTTAATGCATTTGAGACGTTTTGTTTTCCTCAGTGCATAGTAGCCTATGTGAGAGAGTTAGTGGTAATGTCATTGCATTCCTATTGGTCAGTGTTAGAGTAGCTCAGCTTAACCTCACTCAAAAAAATGATTTGGTCTAAATTGACATTTTATGTAATTCAATTGCATAACAATTTTCCATCCATTTAGATTACATAGTTTTAACATAAACAAATCAATAAACTTAATGTGAGTCATATGCATCAGTCATACGTGAATGAAACAGGTAAGATTTATGTAATAATTCACAGCAAAGTCCCCACACTGCTCAGTGTTCATGTGTTTCCACACTACAGAGTGTTCAAGTAGAATTGAAGCAGTGCTGGAGTTAAGATGATAATTATGTGATGATTGATCATTAATGATGAACAGCTGCTGTTATCAAGAAGAATCACCGAAGGAAAGAGAAACACAAGAACTACAACTGACTTCAGCCACAGCTGAAGATGAAATCAACTGAAATAAAAGAAGACATTAAATCTCTCAAGATCTGATTAAACAGCTTCACAAACAGCATCAGACTGACCAGATTGACTTTATTTCTGTCAGACTTCTAGAGAAGCTCTTATTGAGAATTAACAGAGGTTTATATGCTTAAATACTCTTAGAACGGCATTTCATGACACAATAACAGTAATATTTTGAAAATTTTTAGTTTTCCCCATTAACGCTTGCTGATGGGTGCGAAATGCATTCTGGGATACCTGGCTGCCTCAAGTTTGCACAGGTCACCTCTGGATGCATCCTTGATAAAGGGGGCGGAGCAAGAACACATCCGGGGATTTGAACTGTACTTGGCTCGATGTAAACTTTGAATTGGAACAGTACTTGGGCGACGACTGATGACGTTTCACAAGTCCATAAGAACACAAGTACAGACAAGAACACATATTGAGAAACGGCCATTCTGTTATTACCAGAGGTGGGAATGTCTGTAATCACCCAGAACACTATCAACAGTCTAGCAACACCCCAGCAACTGCATAGCAAAAGCCTAACAACCATCCAGAATATCCTAGCAACCAACTAGCATCTAACTGACCAAACTGTTTATGTTTCTTAGACAAGACTTTAAGACAAGCCAGCATAAAATTGTCTTTCAAACTTTTTAATCTAGTTATTACAGGTATTCTTAAATGCTTACACACAATTCAAATACACAGATGACTTTCCTGCCCAGTGAAAACTCATGAGATCAATAACACTTAACAAAAAACAATTATTAGGATTCAGTAATTATTTTTGCTGCTCAATGTCTATTACAGTATACAACATAAATTAAATTACAGATAATAATAATAATAATTCAGCAATTAACTTTTGGGAACAGATCATTTTCATTTTACTACTGTAAAGTAATCTTGCAGATGAAAAACACTAGAAAAGTTCAAATACCAAAGAATTGTATATGAACTTGGTATGCAACACAATACAGTACAGTATAAAATAAGAAGTAAATTCAGCATCCTCTGCACATTTGGTCAGATTTCATTACAGTGTACAGTACTATAGCAGTTTCCTGGTCTCCTGACACGAGACTATATCTCAAGGCAGTAATTTCTCAGTTCTGCAAACATGCAGTACACATAAAAGATGGTTACAAATAAAATTTGACAGTCACACGTTTGAAGGTGTACAACATGTGCTACAGTTTACTGTACATATAGAAGAGTGGGTCATACTTTATATTAGGTGGCCTTAACTCCCATGTACTTACATCAAAAAATAAGTACAGTGTACTTATTGTGCTCATATTGTATTGCAAAACACTTTTACTGCTATATAGGTGGGCTATAGGTTTGGTGGTATACCCATACCAGGTTTAACCTCTTAACTGTCACCGTCCACCCTGTGGGACGCCTACCTTTACTTCACTATTTTACAATTAAATCCTAATCTAATCATGACAAACTATATATCGTTGGAAAGGTCTAAGACTCCTAAATAGGTATTTTACCACTTTTTCTGTTAAAAAATTATGTAGGAAAAGTAATAGATTAATTTATGACCAGAGGTGTCAAATCCAGGGTCAGAAAGTAAAAGTCCTGCCATGTGTTTATTCCACCCATGAACTCAGCAGCTGATTTCACCAGAGGAGGAACCAACTCATTCCTTTCAAGTCACAAGCAAGTTTCGAGTCAAATCCCAAGACCTCAACGAGTTGAGGTAATTAAGAGATAATTGAGAGACTAATTAAATGTTGATTGTGCATTAGTGATGAACACCTGCTGTTACTGTGAATCACAGAGGATCAGATGTTGATGTTTTATTGGTTAAAATGATGCCACCATCATGGAGATCAGTGTTTGCTTTAGTTGGGCTCTTGACCCTTTTAGTAACTGAGAATGGATTGCTTTTAAGCAATTGAAATATTGCTTCACAACAAACATTTGCACATTGCTGAATTAAAAGCTTGAGGAAGCAGATGAGCTTACACTTTTGGCTTTTATGTCACTTGAATGAGCATCATGAAGGTGTCTCTCTTTGGTTTATTTACTGACGTTCAGCCGTTACAGAACTGCAGGAATTTACTATTAAACAAATGCCATCGTAATATTAAATATTGGAAAAAATTAAGAATTATATTGCTCAGGCTTTTAGACATGAACACTTATCATACGATCCTCAACAGTGGTGACAATAATTATTCATACTGTGGTGTTACCCAGCATGCATTGCAGCATGAAGCATTTTGTTGATTGTCACCATTGTTGAGATTCATACGCTGGTTCTTGATGTCTGTGTGTGTCTGAGTAGGACTGGAGTTTAAATATTTAAATGCATTAGACTTAAAATGCTTTCTCTATAACTGCTACAGCAGTAACTTCATTGCGTACTGTGGTTTCACAGAGTTGTTTATTCAAAAGCAAAACATAAATTAAAAAAATGAAAAATGTTGTATGTGTATATATATATACACACACAGTATATTGGATGCAAACAGGTAAGCACCTGATGATTACCTCATCATATGAAAACAACTAACAGTTGCTCACTGCACAGCACTGATCTCTCCGCTTTACAACAGCACATGCATTGCTACAGAGAGATCTAACACAGGAGTCAAGGGTCAAGAGCCCAACTAAAGCAAACACTGATCTACATGATGGTGGTATCATTTTAACCAATAAAACATCAACATCTGATCCTCTGTGATTCACAGTAACAGCAGGTGTTCATCACTAATGCACAATCATCATTTAATTAGTCTCTCAATTATCTCTTAATTACCTCAACTCATTGAGGTCTTGGGATTTGGTTCTCGAAACTTGCTTGTGACTTGAAAGGAATGAGTTGGTTCCTCCTCTGGTGAAATCAGCTGCTGAGTTCATGGGTGGAATAAACACATGGCAGGACTTTTACTTTCTGACCCTGGATTTGACACCTCTGTTTATGACAAGAGTGCACCTGAAAAAAATCTACATCATGACATGAATTCTGACCTTTGTCACAGAAAGTCTTCTTAGTTGCCTTTTTCTCTATCACGAATTAGAAATCATAAGAAATTATTTATCAGTAGAAAACTTAAAATTTCAAAATTCATCCTTTGAAACCCATTTTAAAATCAGACATTGCATTACCATGTAAATGGTACATTAAAATCATGTTACAAAATATTTTCATTCATGAATTATAAAAAATTAAGTTTGGATAGTGCACTATAATGTCTCTGTTCAAAACTGTGGGTGACAGTTAAGGGGTTAAGGGTGGGTTAAGGTGTAAGGAATGGGTCAACAGTGTAATTACAAATGTAATTACATATGTATTTTTAAAAATATAAGCACAATGTAAAAACATGTACATGTTGTTGAGATTCATACGTTGATTCTTGACGTCTGTGTGTGTCTAATTGTTGCCGTAGTACTAAAAGTTCTGTGCATAAAACATTTTTTAAATTTTTCAGTAGCAGTTTGTCGTCTCATTCAGGGTCACAACAACACCAACCTAACAAATAAAAAAATCCACAACTTGTCTTTAAAGATCAGCCTCTGAATGAGATCACTGAATCAGGCCACTAGATAATGATTACATCATTATCAATAATCAATCAAAAGCACATAATCAGAATTTTTTCTGGGTTTTCTTGCTATAACAAACGTGTTCGACAAACACAATTGCAGCAGCCAGAAAAAAGCTAAGATTAAAGTTTGATGGTCAACTAAAGCAAACCCTGACCGCCACAATGGTGAGGTCAAACTAAACGTTTTCAATAAAACAACTAAACTTCTGTTAATTCTCAAATAATTTTTATAGACATATGACAGAAATAAAGTCAAATTGTAATGTGTGAAGCTGGTAATGCTGTTTGTGGAGTTGTTTAATCAGATCTTGAGAGATTTAATGATGTCTTGTACTTCAGTTGAGTTCATCTAAGGCTGTGGCTGAAGTCAGTTGTAGTTCTTGTTTCTCTTTCATTCAGTGATTCTGCTTGTTAACAGCAGGTGTTATCTATAAGGAGAGTAAATATTTAACTGAACTGTATTATTTTGCACAAGAGAGATCTGTTAGTTTAATTTAGTTTTGTGGGTCACCATTGTGGTGGAGAGTAGAGCCTGTGCTTCAGTCAATGATGAGCCACAAACACTGATGTTCTGCTGCTTTATTTAAAGACAGTAACTGTAGAGTTGCTGATACACTGATGATCTCTTTAAGTGCTTTACCACATGCATGTGTGCTATAGCTGATGATAAACTGCAACGATTTGAGTTAAAGTCATGTTTTTAGTAACTTTAAAACTGCAAACACTTAATTTGTAATAGTATATTAAGAAATGTTCCTTCTTAGTAGAATGAAATGAAATAAGTTTACCAAATTTTTATACCATCACAACAATTTTACAGCATGCAAGAGTTTGCTGTATTTTTACAGTACAATTGTAATTATTGATTTACAGTACTCTTGTAAATTTACAGTCTTACCGGCAACCAAAATTGCCAGTAAGTTACTGTAAATTTTACAGCAATTTTTTTTACTGTGTACTGGTACTGTACTGTAATTATACTGAATGTGTAAGTATAAAACCCATGTATATTATTCGTTCAGCTCTCTCCTCTCTCCGTTGTTAGGATGCAGAGATTCTGATTGGTGTCATCAGTTGTGCTGCCTAATGTTTAACTTACTCATTGTTAAACTTTTTGAGAAATGTGTTTTGAGAACTGAATTATTTGGGAAAATGGCCAACTAAAATCAGTTATATGATGTTAACAATCGAGAAAAATGCAATACAAGATTCTTACCTAACTCTGCTATTAGTTTTCGTGATCGTCATCTTCTTATTGATTCCATGTTATTGTTTTGACCAATATGGCAGAAAGGCCTCTATATCCATGATGAAAGTGGAGCGAGCGGTCGGGGGAATATCCGGACGGGATTAGTTTTCTCAGAGGACTTCTGAATAAACCGAGAAGCAGTATCTGATTCACGAACAAATGTAAAAGCAATTCGTTAGTGAATGGGCTGTGCTTTGTATTTTTGACTCAAAAAGAACCGGTTCATAAGAATCATTTGTTAATGAAGCCGACTACACTGGGCGCGTGCAACCATCGTGCGCTGTCATTGCCGCAGCTGAAAAGCAGCACATGAAACACTGCTTACATTTATATTTTATTCTGTGACAATTCTGGGGTGGCACAGATTTTTCTTAGGGTGGCAGATCCGCCCCTGCTTCTATGAAATTGCAATATTGTTTCACTGCAAATATTTGTGCATTGCTGAAACAAACCTTGAAGCAGCAGATTAACTTTTGCTTTCAGCTTCTGAATAGGAAAACTTTATATATATATATATATATATATATATATATATATATTATTTTATTATTTCCTTTATATCACATTACAAGACCAAAAAGAAACAATCTTTCATGAATACATGTCTTACAACCATATAATTAAATCGATTTGTTACCCTTTGTTCTTTAAACACTTCCAAGAATTAACCAGTTTTCAGGACCATATCAAAAGGAGGAACATTTGGTATGTTCCATAACTTATTGATTACATTGGCTAGCAATTTTTGCTTATTTCTTATAATATAGTCCCCTATAGCTTTCACTGAACAGAAAAACTCATTTAAATGAACATCATGAAGTGGTTTCTCTTTAGTTTATTAATAGGCATTCATTAACATCATTCATCACATTATCATATGATCCTCAACAGTGGTGACAATTTTTCATACTGCAGTGCATGATGGGAGTTTTGCATGCATTGCAGCATGAAGCACTTTGTTGATTTTCACATTGTTGAGATTCATATGCTGGTTCTTGATGTCTGTGTGTGTCTAAATAGCACAAGAGTTCAAGTTTGTATATGAGTTAAATAGATTTAAAATTATTTCACTTTGACTACTTGAACAGCACTTCGTTTGCAAGCAGTAGTTTCACAGAATTGATTAAGCAAAACCTAAATATATAAATGAAAAAAAAAAGTTATTTTGATTGTAACCAGGCAGACTCGTGATGACTACCTTATCATATGAAACCAGCTAACATCTGCTTATTGCGTGGCACTGATCTGTCTGCTTTACAACACCACATGCATTGCTACAGAAAAATATCTAAGAGTGGAAGTCAAGGGTCAAGAGCCCAACTAAAGCAAACACTGCTCTCCACGATGGTGGCAGCATTTTAACCAATAAAACATCAACATCTGATCCTCTGTGATTCTCAATAACAGCAGGTGTTCATCACTAATCCACAATCATCATTTAATTAGTCACTTAATTATCTCATTAACTTTAACTCTTTGAGGACTTGGCATTTGAGTCGAGACTCGTTTGTGACTTGAAAGGAATGAGTTGGTTCCTCCTCTGGTGAAATCAGCTGCAGAGTTCATGGGTGGAACAAACATATGGCAGGACTTTTACATTCTGACCCCTGGACTTTATACCTCTGCCAACTGCTGGGTCAAAACAACCCAACCGCTGGGTTCGTCCCTTTTTAACCCAGCATTTTTTAGAGTGAGGTATGCAATTTAAAATTTTAGCGTCATTGCACAATTTCATGTTGCAATTTTATTGGCTGGTCAATAAACGTGGGTCGTAGCAGCAAACACACAGTGCTGAATTTCTGGCATGGTCAGAAAATGATCGCAGGCTATCTTTGGTCGCAGGACTGTGACAACGGCCGTCTTTGAAGCTCTCTCACTGTGTGCTCATACTAATGTGAGGTCAAAGTGCACTCAGTGCACATAGACTAGGTAACCAGCATGCACTGCAGCATGAAGCTTTTGATTGTCACCATTGTTGAGATTCATACACTGATTCTTGTGATTCTCTCTTTGTGTTTGAATGAGAGAAAAGTTAATGTTTGTGTCTTATACTTTTATAATCCTTCTTAATTTATTATGAGATTGTTGGATTCTGTGCTGTATGTTCACAGAGCATTCTATTAAAAAACTTTAGATTAATATAACCTCAGACTGCATATTGAATCTAGGTGAGGACATCAACAACAAACCAAAATAATCACAATACCACAATACTGTATAATCACAGAGCTATTATTAAAAACTAATAATAATTAATAACTCCTCACAAAGACTGCATACTGAATCTAGGTGATGGTCGCACTGTTATGATCAGTAACAAACCAGTATCACCTGGCTGCGGTCTCGTTTTGGTTTTTCTTGCCATAACAAATGTGCTTTACAAACACAGTTACTGCAGCCCCAAAAATATAGCATTAGAAAGTCAAGGGTCAAGAGCCCAACTAAAGCAAACACTACTCACCACGATGGTAACGTCAAACAAAACAATAAAACATCATCATCTAAATCTGTTAATTCTCAGTAAGCGCTTTTGTAGATGTCTGACAGAAATTAAGTCAGTCTGGTTAATAATGAGTGAAGCTGGTGATTTGTTTATTTCAGTTGATTTCATCAAAGGCTGTGTCTGGAAGTCAGTTGTATGTTTGGAGAAGGTTCTTATAACAGAAATCTGTTAGCTGGGCGTGCACTCGTCAGCTCATCATGTGAGAGCACTGTGATATCTCTGTGATAGTGTTGAGAAACAGGAAGTAGAATGTCCCCCAGCAACTGATATTTGAACTGCCTCCTCTCAACCTGCTCAACATTTTGAATTCACAATGAACTCATATATTACTCACACTGTGAAGATCACCGTATGAGAATGGTGTGATGTCACTGTGATCATCGCGTGACCTCACGTGGTATTGTGTTGAATATGTTCACAATTTTTTCTGGATAGTTTCTAAAATGCATGTTTAATTCTAAGCAAAGGGGAAATGTCACGTATCAAGTGTAATATGTGCCACGTCATTACGCATGGAGAGCGACCAGTAAAGATATGAGTTGTGTTTATGAACATCCTGTCTAGTGTCTGATTTAATTAAGCGTCTTTAGCTAGTTTGAGCAAAGACAACAATCAGATGTGCTAAAACAGCAGCCACGCTTAAATCCAGACTCAAACCCCATCTATTTCACTGAGCAATTACTGAATGAGCACTGTGCTGCATCCGAGTGATTGCACTGTATTTTGTGTAGTATCCTCATTTTTTATTCTTAACTGTTTTCATTCATTTTAAATCATTTTAAAATGTTTATTCTCTGCTTTATGATTATTTTAATTTATTTTTATGTCAAGCACTTTGAATTGGTATTGTGTATGAAATAAACTTGCCGTGCCTAAAGAGCTTCACACAGTATGTATCTACATACTTCATACTAATATGTATCTACAACAGATATTGAGCTTCTGGAATTAAAATCCATTAATCAAATCAACATTCACCAAACAATTTCAATTTCAGCCCTACAGAATTATTTTATCTAATGCTAAATGCTGGTAAAAATAGTCTTACCGTGCTGCAGTGTCAATGTCTGAGTGTCAACGCCCAAATGACAAAAATATCTGCAGCTTTAAGTGTCAAACAGCTACAGTTTTCACATTTTAGAAAGTGCAGATAAAATGTTCATCTTCCTGTTTCTGGATATGTGTGACGCCATCTCAACTGCACAAGAACAACTCGAAAAGTCTCCAGATCCAAACAAATAACAAGCTTTAGAGTTCACTATTGTTAAATCTTTGTGAGAGAACATGTGAAAAATGTTTGCTTTGAGAAAGAACTGTGTAAAGATGCTCATTATGGCTGCAGGAGCATCTGAGTAGGTTTTTAAAAGATTAAGCTTGATAAGTTTCACTTCCTCTTTCTGATTTAAACTCTGTGTTTAACACATCGAACGGTGGTGCACCAAAATCTCATTTACCAAAATCATGAGCAAATACATTGTGTTTAAGTGGGCCAATGCCAGTTTCTGACAGACAACAAAAGCACTAATGCTACCAGACCAATGACAGATACAGCAAAAATAATACTGATGTTCTTCAAAACAGATCTATTGAATGATTCCCAAAAACTGAGAAACTGGGATTGACTGAGTAGCCCCAGAGTGCACCCTGGACGATGAGGCGGGGCAATACATTAAGGTGGGGTGACACGTGTCGCTCCGCCCACCTTCAATTTCATTGGTTTATAATACAGCAGAGTTTATTGGTGTAGACGTTTGCGCATGAGCATTCCTTTATATAAATTTTTTATGAATGATCTACGCTGTTTGGCTGTACTACAGAAATATTAAGTGTTAACAACAGTGATTTTAGTTAGAATCAATTAGCAAATGTTTTTTTTTTAAACTTATGATGAATTATTAAGTTCCTATCAAACTCTTGGTGGCGGCATCTCCGAGTACTTCGGGCAGAACAGAGCTGTGTAATATGAGCGGCTCACGAATTCAGTCTGGGGAACAAATTCTTAATTCGTGGCCATGATATAGTCATACCTGCTATAAATAGCCTCACCTATGAGAAATATTAATTATGTTTCTGTGTGATGAACATAAATAGTGGTCCTCAATCTCAACAGGTGGGTTGCACGTTAAATGAAGTCAGATATTATTGCACCTTTCACTGTACACGAAGCAGACATACTTAAACATTGAGCAGTTTTAGCTGGGCGATGTTAATAAAAATGATCCACTGTTTGAGATTTAGCTGTTTTGTATAATGTATATTTATATGTAGCCTATATTCTTTATTTTAGGATCGGTGGATAAGCAATAACGTAGGACATGATGATAATTCACTGTAGTTCAGTAAGACACAGGACAAACCCGCAAATGGTTTTATTTGAAAGAACAACTGCGGTGACAAATAAGACAATAATACCAAATAGTCCATCAGCGTGAACTGGGGTCTTATGTGTGGATAATGGGAATAAAAACCTTGCTGAAACTATATAGTTTAATTTTATTTAATTTTATTATTTATTTAGCATATAGGCCTATTTTAAATGTTTTTGTTTACTAAAACAGCTGTTATTAAATCTGACCTACAGCAAATATTATTATTAATGTGCTTTAGTGCGTATTTAAGCAATAAATGTTAATTTTCTCTGCAACATTTTTATTTATACTTTTATATATATGCTATACAGAGGTGGACAGTAACGAAGTAAATTTACTTGAGTATTGTACTTAAGTACACTTTTTGAGTATCTGTAATTTACTTGAGTATTATTTTTTCTGGAAACTTGCGACCCAGTCAACAATTTGATCTCACAGTGATGTCACCATGATCTCACAGGATACTCGTGATGAGGTCACAATGTGAGGTAACAGTGAGCTAAAAGTGTAACCTCACAGCGCCCTCACTGTGTGCTCATACTAATGTGAGGTCAAAGTGCACTCACTGCACAGAGACTAGGTACCCAGCATGCATTGCAGCATGAAGCTTTTGATTGTCACCATTGTTGAGATTCATACACTGTCATTTAAACACAAAGAGAAACATCAAGAATCAGAGTAGTTAATAATGTTTGTGTCTTATGCTTTTATAATTCTCCATAAATGATTATGAAAGTGACGTGACTCAGAATTTGTGCTCTGCAATTAACCCATCCAAAGTGCACACACCCAGAGCAGTGGGCAGCCATTTATGTTGCAGTGCCCGGGGAGCAGTTGGGGGTTCTGTACCTTGCTCAAGGGCACCTCAGCCATGGTATTGAGGGTGGAGAGAGCACTGTACATTCTCTCTCCCCACCTACAATCCTTGCCTGCCCAAGACTCAAACCCGCAACCTTTGGATTAAGAGCCTGACTCTCTAACCATTAGGCCACAACTTCCCAAGACTGCATGTGGAATCTAGGTGATGACTGTGTTGTTATCATCAATAACAAACCAATATCACCTGGTTGCAGTCTCTTTTTGGGTTTCCTTGCCATAACAAATGTGCTTTACAAACACAGTTACAGCAGCCCCAAAAAATATAATGTTATAAAGTAAAGGGTCAAGAGCCCAACTAAAGCAAACACTAATCACTATGATGGTAACATCAAACAAAACAATAAAACATCATGAGTGAATAATGAGTGAAGCTGTGGATTTGTTTATTTAAGTTGATTTCATCGAAGGCTGTGTCTGGAAGTCAGTTGTATGTTTGGAGAAGGTTCTTATAACAGAAAGTTGTTAGCTGGGCGTGCACTCATGAGCTCATCATGTGACACCACTGTGATATCTCTGTGATAGTGTTGAGAAACAGGAAGTAGAATGTCCCCCAGCGACTGATATTTGAGCTGCTTCCTCTCAACCTGCTCAACATTTTGAATTCACAATGAGTTCATATATTACTCACACTGTGAGGATCACCGTATGAGAATGGTGTGATGTCACTGTGATCATCGCGTGATCTCACGTGTTGACTGGGGACTTTAACTTCACTACATTTGAAAGACAAATATCGTACTTTTTACTCAACTACATTTATATCAAGGTCCCCAAGTAGAAAGTCGTTATATTTAGCAGTTTTTACAGTGTGTGCATTTTCAGATTCACTGAACCCTTTTTTTCTGCGAAAATCCGGCCTACGATCTGCCAGGACCTTCCTGTGTTGCCAAGTGTTACAGTTTTTCTAAGCCTGCAGTTTTCCTCCTAGCTTTGAATGGACATTTGGCTGATATTATTTACACAAATCTGGCAACCTCGGGATCTTCCCCACTAAACTAATGTAAGCGTCTGCGCTACTGCACAGCTAAAAGCGCTCTAAAAAGGCATGTATTAACTCATTAAAGCCCTTTGGAAAATTAACCATGTTTTTACTATAGTAACCATAACTGTGGTATTTGTATATTTATATATATATGCTATATATAAACTTAGGCCTACTGGTAAATTGCTGCTAAAAACTGGTCAGGGAAGTATTTAAATCTGAACATTATTTTATTGTCAAAACACTGCATATAAATACATATATTATATATATATATTTATTTTATTTTTTTTGCAAACAAATGATCAAAAAGTAGGCTAAATTAAAACTTTGGAATCTAAACTGGGAATCAATAAGAATTGAAATCAATAAGCAGAATCAGAATCTGAATTTGGATAAAATTCAAACAATACCGAACCCTAGCCACATGTGAAGTTCACTGATTTCTGAGAATTTTATGAACACTGATCAGTTGATGGCAAAATTCAAAAAGACGGTTCTTTGGCACAACATGCACACCCATGGCCATATTGAGAGAGTATGATCCAATTTTCTGAAGAGACTAAAGGTTTGTTTTCTTTTCAATGTTTGCTTTGTTTACCTAAAATGAACCATATCATAGACTTCAATATCTCTTTGAAAAAGAACTTTGTAACTTTTAAACAAGTATTAAAATTAGTTTAATGTACACAGTAAAACCTCCAGTGTTAAATCAACACTCCCAGTGTATATATAATCCACACTCAGAGTGTTAAAAAAGTAACACTGAAGCAGTGTTAAAGTTAATGAGATAATTAGTTTAGTAATTGAGTGATGATTGAGCATTAATGAAGAACACCTGCTGTTAACAAACTGAATCACTGAAAGAAAGAGAAAAAAAGAGACAAGACGAGCAGAAATACAAGAACTACAACTGACTTCAGTCACAGCCTTAGATGAAATCAACACAAGAAAGAAGACATTAAATCTCTCAAGATCTCAGCAGAGGATGATTAATAAACAACTCCACAAACATCATCACCAGCTTCACGTTACTAACCAGACTGACTTTAGATGTTGATGTTTTAGTTTTGTTTGAATTACCATTATCGAGGTCAGTGTTTGCTTTAGTTGGGCTCTTGACCCTTGACTTAAAACATTACAGTTCCTTTGGCTGCCATAACTGCGTGTTTGTTTAGACATGTTAGTTATGGCGAAAAGAAAAAAAGCCAATAGAAAATGTGATCAGGAGTTGGTTACATTTATAAAGATGTAATCAGCGTATAGTGGCTTGAGGAACTGAATTAATTTGGAGTATAGTCACTGATAGATTTATTAGTTAACTTTGTTATTGAGATTCTGTACATAACGACCTGAAAGTTTAATCTGAAAGACTTTTGAGACTTATTCTGCACTGAAAATGTACTTTTCTTCATCACACAGACTTCAAGAATCAGCATATGAATCTCAATAATGGTGACAATCAACATAAAGCTCCATTTTGCAGTGCATTCTGGGAGCACCAATCAAAACTAATCCATGGCTCCCAGCATGCAATGCGACATGAATAAATTATGCAGTTGCCTTAGTATTTTCTTTTATTCTTACCATTTCCTTTTGTTTTGCTATTTTGTTGTGACTTTTAGTAGCTTGTTTTGTAATGTTCACAGAGTATCTGTTTATCTGAATATGTTGATTGTCACCATTGTTGAGATTCATACGCTGAGTCTTGATGTCTGTATGATAATGCAGTTTTAATCTTTCAGTGCCGATTTACCTTCAAAAGTCTTTCAGATTAATCTTAAAACTGATGGATCAAGCTTTATATTTTATGTGAACAAAATAAATTTTAATCACTCAGTGACAATGCTCTGCATGAAACCAGTTATGTGCATCACTAAATGCTGGTGATTTCTTTATCGAAGTCAAACCAACGAGACCTGATTGCCATAACTAACATGTCTAAACAAACACGCTGTTATGGCAGCCAAAGGAACTGTAGTGTTTTAAGTCAAGGGTCAAGAGCCCAACTAAAGCAAACACTGACCTCGATAATGGTAATTCAAACAAAACTAAAACATCAACATCTAAAGTCAATCTGGTTAGTAACGTGTGAAGCAGGTGATGCTGTTTGTGGAGTTGTTTAATCATCCTCTGCTGAGATCTTGAGAGATTTAATGTCTTCTTTTATCTTGTGTTGATTTCATCTAAGGCTGTGGTTTAAGTCAGTTGCAGATCTTGTTTTTCTGCTTGTTTCGTCTCTTTTTTTCAATGGTTCAGTTTGTTAACAGCAGGTGTTCTTCATTAATGCTCAATCATCACTCAATTACTAAACTAATTATCTCATTAACTTTAACACTGCTTCAGTGTTACTTTTTTAACACTATGAGTGTGGATTATATATACACTGGGAGTGTTGATTTAACACTGGAGGTTTTACTGTGTACTTTAAAGACTTCTGATATGTTGAAAAGGGTCAGCTAAATATTTAGAAACTTTTTCTGTAATGGTGTGTGCCTCCTTAAAGCTATTGAACTGGAAGTTGTGTCAAAGGAGAACCCCACAGAAAACAGTGATGGTAGAAATAAAAAAATGGTCTGTAACGTCTTTCTCTAAACTTACTGAATATACTACTGCTAAGCTTTAAACCTCAAATGAACTTGGCTATGTTTGTATGACATGGCGCTGTCCACATATGTGGTGCTGAAGGTCCATCCACAATCCTACCTGCAAATTAAAGTTTTGCAGGTAGGATTATGCACACTCCAAATAACACACTACACCATGGGGATTGGCATATTTATTGCATTTAGTTGACTGTGAAATGCAGCTATATATACAGCTCAAATCTTATACGGTGGAACAAACAGCTCCAAAGCTTGTTCAAAGTACACTGTTGCTGCAGTCTGGTAAAGTTTTCCTGGCCAGAAAAAAAAATATTATTTTTAGCATTCTTGCATCCTAATTAGGAAATAAACATTTTAGGCCTTGTAAGCATTTTGTAGATAACTATCAAAATATAAAATGTCACATTTATTTCTCCCTCACAAATGCAAGTGTGGTTTTAAAAACTACATTCACATAAAGGACCAGCAGAAGACAACGAGCATCACAACAATATGAAACATAAGCAGAATACTAAAAAAATAATAATTTATTTCCATGACATATCAAATAGGCAATACACATTTCTCAGAATCAGAAAGAGCTTTATTGCCAAGTATTCTTGCTTATACAAGGAATTTGATTTAGTGTCACAGGCTTCCAGCAGAGACAACACACAGACAATAAAAAAATAGGATGAGAATAAAAATACACATACACTGTCCTCCAAGTTTGGAAACACCCCTGGCAAAGTGTGGTTTTGGATGACATCAGCATAAATCCTTATCATTTTTTTGGTGCAAATACTGTACATTATCACTGACAAGTATATATTGCCATTATTATGTAAAGTTACTTTAATGTTATCAAAATGAAAATTATTATTGCTGGTCTTCAAAGTCAGACATGTCCCTTTGCCAGCTGTGGTGCCTGCACTGTAAAAAAAAATTGCTGTAAAATTTACAGTAACTTACTGGCAATTTTGGTTGCCAGTAAGACTATTGATTTACAGTACTCTTGTAAATTTACAATTGTACTGTAAAAAATACAGCAAACTCTTGCATGCTGTAAAATTGTTATGATGGTGTGTAAACATTTGGTAAACTTATTTCATTTGATTCTACTAAGAAGGAACATTTCTTAATATACTATTACAAATTAAGTGTTTGCAGTTTTAAAGTTACTAAAAACATGACTTTAACTCAAATCGTTGCAGTTTATCATCAGCTATAGCACACATGCATGTGGTAAATCACTTAAAGAGATCATCAGTGTATCAACAACTCTACAGTTACTGTCTTTAAATAAAGCAGCAGAACATCAGTGTTTGTGGCTCATCATTGACTGAAGCACAGGCTCTACTCTCCACCACAATGGTGACTCACACAACTAAATTAAACTAATAGGTCTCTTGTGCAAAATAATACAGTTCAGTTAAATATTTACTCTCCTTATAGATAACACCTGCTGTTAACAAGCAGAATCACTGAATGAAAGAGAAACAAGAACTACAACTGACTTCAGCCACAGCCTTAGATGAACTCAACTGAAATACAAGACATCATTAAATCTCTCAAGATCTGATTAAACAACTCCACAAACAGCATTACCAGCTTCACACATTACAATTTGACTTTATAAAAATGATTTGAGAATTAACAGAAGTTTAGACATATGACAGAAATAGTCGTTTTATTGAAAACGTTTAGTTTGACCTCATCATTGTGGTGATCAGGGTTTGCTTTAGTTGACCATCACACTTTAATCTTAGCTTTTTTCTGGCTGTTGTAACTGTGTTTGTAAAGCACATTTATTATAGCAAGAAAACCCAGAAAAATGTGTAATTACGTGCTTTTGATTGATTATTGATAGTGATATAATCATTATCTAGTGGCTTGATTCACTGATCTCATTCAGAGGCTGATCTTTAGAGACATGGTGTGGATATCTTTTTTGTGTGTGTGTGCGCTGTTTGCAATCGCTATATGACCTTGAATGAGACAACAAACTGCTACTGAAAAGTTTTAGTACTAAAAGTTTTGTGCAGAAGACATTTTCTATGGCAGCAATTAGACACACAGACATCAAGAATCAGTGTATGAATCTCAACAATGGTGACAAATCAACAAAATAAATAAACAGATCATCTCTGAACATCACAAAACATGCTACTAAAACTCAACAAAAAATAAAAGCACATAGTAAGAATTAAAGACAATAAGTGGACAATTCAGTGGCATAATTTATTCATGCCGCAATGCATGCTGGGATTCATGGGTGAGTTCTGTACTGTGCTGGTAGCCAGCATGAATTGCAGCATTAAGCTTTTGATTGTCACCAAGAATCAGTGTATGAATCTCAACAATGATGTCTGTGTGTGTCTAATTGCTGCCGTAGTACTAAAAGTTTTGTGCATAAACTGCTACTGAAAAATTTTTCAGTAGCAGTTTGTCATCTCATTCAGGGTCATATAGCAGCTGTAAACAACACCAAACTAACAGTTAAAAAAAAAAAATCCACACCATGTCTTTCACTGATCTCATTCAGAGGTTGATCTTTGATTATTGATAATGATGTAACCATTATAGTGGCTTGATTAATCAAAAGCACGTAATCACACATTGTCCTGGCTTTTCATGCTATAACAAATGTGCTTTACAAACACAGTTACAGCAGCCAGAAAAAAAGCTAAGATTAAAATTTGATGGTCAAGAGCCCAAGTAAACTCAATTCAAGACCGTTTTATTTGTCTGGCATTTCACAATTGTTTTAAAGAAGCTTCACATGTATGTTAATGTATAAATGTCTTTAGTGAACAGGAATCTAAGATTCAAACAGGAGATTTAGGCTGCATTAAAGGACTTATAAGATTTTACAGAATCATGCATCTTGGTATCTTATTAGGCTCACAAGTTCTACAGCCTCTTCCCATCAAGCTGAAAGAAACAAAGAAAATGAGAATTAAAACCTTCATAAATAATATACTTCAAATTTCTGGTTGGTGTAAAATGACTTTAGTTACTCTGTCCAAAAGTATAGCTAAGTAGCTCTAAGGCAGTGGGGCAGGACTGAAATTTAGTTTCCAAATTGGAAATTCAAGTAACACATTGAAAAGTTTTCTATGTCATTTGACATTTTCACACTGACCTTAAAGAGCATTTAATTTCTTCTGGCTAAAGGTGAACAGAGTTTCAGCTTTCATGAAGGAGGACCTCTTACCGTTACATTCTCATACACAGGTTCAGTCACATCACAAGCATTATGTCTGTCATGATGAGGTCTGGGATGATTCATCTTGGCCATTAAAAACAGAACAGAGAGATCATAAAGAACTAGTGTCTGAAAACAACGTGAATCATGAATTTTTGAGTTGCCAGTGTATCTCCATGATCGGTAAACAACTGATAACCAAACTCTATTTTCTCACCCAAGACTCAACTGAACCGTTGCTCATTTTTATCCACCTGCTTCTCCTTAAATAATATAGTTCAAACTTCTGGTTGGTGTAAAATAACTTGATTTATTTTATGGTTACAGAAAATTAAATCCGACCCCGCCATGTTATGTTTCTAAATCTGAAAACGTTTCAAACAAGCTTGTGTATCACTGAATTTCCATAGTATGAAAATGTCAAATGTCTACTGAATAACTGACAATGAAGAGCATTTCATTCATTCTGGCTAAAGGTGAGGAGGGTTTCATCTTTCATGAAGGAGGAACTCTTAGCGTTATATTGTCATACACAGGTTCAGTCACATCACAAGCTTTATGTCTGTCATGATGAGGTCTGGGATGAGTAATCTTTGCCATTAAAACAGAATAGAGAGATCATAAATAAAAATGCATCTCCATGATCAGTAAACTACTGCAAACCAAAATAATTTTCTCTCATCCAAGACTCAACTGAATCGTTTTCATCCACCTGCTTACTTTTTCTTTTCTTTTTTTATACGTTTTTACAGCACGGAGTAGAACAAAATCACACATTATTCTGTTGAGCTTATTAATGCAACAACCAATCAGAAGCGTTCAGAGGAGTTGAAACACCGGAGTTTTGTTCGCTGACTGAATTCTGCTCTCTTGTCATTTCTCTCATGATAAACAAACAACAAAGAGCAGATGTACATACTATACAAGAGATTGGTTTCGCAGTGTAAACCGATTCAGTTATATCTTTTTTTTCTCTTGGTTTTTTTTTCCTGAGAGTGCTTAAACTAGTGCTACGCTTGTCAGTGATAAGTCAGTTCTTTCATCATGTAAATGTTCTTTTCTCGCTTTTTGTATTCATCTTTTTTTTTCCTTGTAAGTGTGGTTGTGGCCATTTCTAAATGTTATGTGTCTGGCTTTCAGTGTCATCCGCTTTCAGCTATTTTTAGCTGTACAAAACAGTTCATTTTGCTGCTTGATATTGCAAACTAGTGTGTCTCACCATATTGTTGTAATATATTATATTAATTATGAACACACTGGTTTGTAGCACACGCTATTTTACAGTTTACTGCACTCTTAGCTTCTTTTACTAATTATAATGCCATGATTATTTAAACAAATAAATTATTACCTTACAATCTGTTAATTAATTTTTATTTTTTTACCAAATCAAAATTTTTAGTTGTATTAAAATGTTATGACATGACACCCATATCTGATGCTTGCCTAAAAAGATGAGTTCATGATGTGCGTTGTTAATAGATGGAATTTAGCCTTTCCCTGGAGTTGGTTTACCCTCCGACTAGATTGCAGCTGATACATGTCAGTGAATAATGACCTGAAATAATCCTGAAGGTATGTTGAAGGTAAAGGTTAAGGTGGGCCACTAAAAGCACAAGTGGCCTCTGCCAGTTAATGTCGGCTAGAACCACCACTGACAACAGTAAATTAAATCCTGCCTGTTTCCAAATTTGAAAACCTTTTAAACAAGCTTTTTGGGTTATATGAATCTCCATACAAGACATTTGACATTTTCACACTGACAAGGAAGAGCATTTTATTCATTCTGGCTAAAGGTGAGGAAGGTTTCATCTTTCATAAAGGAGGAACTCTTACCGTTACGTTCTCATACACAGGTTCAGTCACATCACAAGCTTTATGTCTGTCATGATGAGGTCTGGGATGATTCCTCTTTGCCATTAAAACAGAACAGAGAGATCATAAATAACTAATGTCTGAAATCAACTTTTTGAGTTGCCAGTTCATTTCCATGATCAATAAACCATCAATAACGCAATTCGTTTCTGACCTGAGATTCCATTGAATCATTTCGCTTTTTCATCCACCTGCTTCTCCTTTAAAACAATGAATATCACTCTGAGTAGAATATGTAGAATATATAACAGGCATCCTCAATTCTGGCCCACTCCTGCAGAGTTTAGCTCTAACCCTAATCAAACACACCTGAGCATGCTAATCAGTGTCTTCAAGATCATTAGAAAAATCACAGGTAGGTGAGTTTGATCAGGGTTGGAGCTAAACTCTGCAGCAGATTGGTCCTCCAGGGAAAGATTTGAGAAAACCTGATATATAATATGTTATCATAGAACAAAGTGTAAACAGCTGACTATAAAAACAGTGGTAAACAAATGTCTGTATTATATCATTATGACCCGAGCAGATGTGACATGTTTTCAGCATCAAGCAATTTGTCTGCCCAACGATTACAGCCTTAAATGAATCAATGCAACCAAACAGAATATTTGGGGCCAGATTTACTAAACGGGGCAGATTAGTGTTAGAGTGCAATTCCAGAAAACTGCTGATGGGAGTGGAAACTTACAATGTATTTTCATAATGACCAAGATCTACCTATATGGGATAAGACATGACTTTGGGGCATTAAATAGTGCTGCAAACACCAGTAAACTACCTACCCCAAACTTAGCAAATAACCTTGCATGATTCATTTAAATACTCTCCTCCCATAAAAGTTGCATTTGAAAGGGAAACTGCTGCAAGACCATGTGTCCATGCCTTTTCATTTTTTTTTTTTACTGACTCTCTGTAAATCCTGACTGTATATATTAGTACAGGGGTTTTCAAACCTGTCCTGGAGGCTCCTGCCCTGCACATTTTGTATGTCTCTGTCGTCTAACACACCTGATTCCACTCATCAGCTCGTTAGTTGAGACTGCAAGAACTAAATTGGGTGTGTCTGATTAAGGAGACAAAATACAAAATGTGCAGGGCAGGGGGTCCTCCAGGACAGGTTTGAAAACCAATCTATTAGTAAATAAAAGTTTTTGAATACTTCATGTGAGAGATTTTGGACATCTTACCAAATTAGAAATATCACAATGCCAACTGCAGCTCCACAAATCACTCCAATGAATATGTACAATATCACCAAATGTCCTACAACTGAGATAACAGAGTAAAACATATAACTAAATTAATTTGCTTCAGTTTAGAAAGAGTAATCCGAGCAAACAAACTGCTCTACCTTTGACAGAGACTGAAACAGACGCTGATCTCTGAGATCCATGTTGATTCTGAGCCTCACAATAGTAGCGTCCACTGTGACTGGAGTTAAAGCTGGAGATGATGAAACTCTGTCCAGATCCAACAGCTGAGGTTTGATTCTCCTTAAACCAGCTGAAGATCAGAGCAGGAGGGTTTGAGTCACTGCTGCAGCTCAGAGTCACTGAATCTCCCTCCACTATTTCACCAGACGGACTGATGGACACAGAGACACTCTTTGGGGATCTAGAGGTAAAACAGCAAGGTAATCTTATTCATATGCCATCTATATTGGTTTGCTGGGGGGAAAAGAAAAAGAAAAAACTGCTGAATAATTTGTTGAACAATTTCACTTTCCCTTCTTAGTGTTTGCAATTTCATCTAGTACTGCAACAACTAACAACTGCATTTCATTACAAAACACCACAGCTGAGAATTAGATTTTAATTGATTGTGATTGCAATCCATTTTAGCGGTTTTGTTGTTTTTTTTACCTTTATGTGGACTGACTCAAAACAATAGGTCTAATATCTAAAGATCATACACCTAATAATACTTAATACTCAAAAAGAACTGGAAAAACATCTATTCTACGATAAAATATTTGTAATGTATTTTGCCATCAGATGGTGTACGTACAGTTACATTGCTTTGATGGGCTGAGACTGTCTCTGATCAACTTTCAACAGCAACCGCATGATATTCAGGAATATTTACTCTGTTGTTTGATATCATTTTTCAAAAATCTGAGTGAATAAGTATCTACTCACACATGACAGTGATGTTGACAGCAGGAGAGGGCAGGTGTTGATGTCCTCTGACGGCGCAGCTGTAACGGCCAGAATCACTGCGCTCTGACTGAAGCTGGAGTGTTTCGCTCTGGATCTTTAAAGCCTGTCCATTTTTGTACCAGATGAATCCGTCTGTCAGACTGCATGTGGTTTCACAGGTCAGATTGACTCTTTCTTTCTCCAGCACCAGCTGCGGTGCCTTTACCTGAAGAGCTGGAGAAACACATCTGTCTAACCAGGACCAAGAAATTAAATTATTAACAGAAATGAAGGAGTGAAGTGGATTACCAGAAACATTAAGCTGAACTCCTGGTTGAACAATCCATCTTTCTTTATATTTTCCAGTTATTAATCTGAAACAATACTCGCTCTCATCATTTTCAGTGATGTTGTGCAGTCTGAGGACAGCAGTTTGGTTTTGTCTATGTTCAATGTATTCAACCCTGTCTTTATACTCAGGATATGCTTTTAAACTTTTCATCTCTTTATCCAATCTCTTGATCCAGAATGTGTCATTTAATTCATACCAATCATAGTATTTATACACGCATGACATGTTTACTGTGGATCCTTTAAGAGCACATATTGATTCAGGTTTATAAAACCCTTCCAATTTTTGTCCAAAAACTCCTGAAACACAAAACAGAACTTTGGTGGCAAAACTTTTTCTTGTTTTCTCACATGGAGCTAAACCATGTCAATAAGTTATGAAGTGAGAAGTGTTTTAAAAGTCTGGCAGATGAGTGTGGAAGGTGTTTAAAAAAAGCTAATTATCATAATGATGAAGAAAAACTGAACAAGAAGCACATCAACATGCAGGCAAAAATATAAAACCCAACTAACCCAATAAACAAGTTTATATTATCAAAGAAATCCAACCCGTTTTGCTAACTTCAACTAATTTCAACCACACGTTTTCTCTTTTAAACCCCGCCCTCTAAAGACATGTGAGCCTTCCTAATTTCAGCAACTATGAACATGCAAAGTGACTGACAGGCTGAGAGCATCTCTGCAGCTAAAAAAATAAAAAAAAAGTCAGGCTGCCTAATAGGGGCTACAAGGGATATTATGTTTGCTATTGCAAAAAAAATTAATAAATAAAATTAAAGTGAAGCTGTAACAACTGTCACTCACCAGAAATCATGAGCAGAAAGATGAGAGGAAGAGAAAGAGTCATTCTGTCCATTATCACCGCTGCAATCTTCACAGCCTAACAAATTAGATTAAAATGATAGTTCACCTAAAAATGAAAAATTGATGTTTATCTGCTTACCCTCAGGGCATCCAAGATGTAGGTGACTTTGTTTCTTCAGTAGAACACAAACAAAGATTTTTAACTTGAACCGTTGCAGTCTGTCAGTCATATAATGCAGTCAATGGCTCACGGCTTTGAGAGAAGAAAAAAACATACACAGACAAAACCAAATTAAACCCTGTGGCTCGTGATGATACATTGAGGTCTAAAGACACAAAACGATCGGTCTGTGCAAGAAACTGAACAGTATTTATATTGGTTTTTACCTTTGATGTGCCGCACTGCCACCTATCTCTCAGATGGACCATTGACACTCTATCTACAATCTCAGTTAGGAGTGTCAATGGTCCATTTGAGAGATAGGTGGCAGTAATGCACTTATAAGTTTGCGATCTGCCTTAAAGCAAGAAGAAGGCAAAAAGGTAATTAATGTGATGAGATGTTTGACGGGAAGAGAGTGGGTTGCCAGTCGTTCATCTCTTAAAAGTATATATGTGGCTCTGATAAGATCAGTGTTGGATTATGATAGTATAGTGGTTGGGTCCGCAGCTAAGTCTCTATTAAGCCCGGTACACACCAAGCCGACGGTCGGCCGTCGGGCAGTTTTTGTTCATCGGCCGACTAAGTTTTCTCAGTGTGTTCCGCGCCGTCGGCTGAAGTTGGTCCTCATCGTTTTTTTTCGGCCGATTCGACATGTTGAATCGGCGTCGGAGCTCGTCGGTCAGTCGGGCCATCTGATCATTCTGATTGGCTGTTCAGCTGGCGAACCAGTGCGCGAGAAAGGCGCAGAACGGACGTGCTACTTGGCCTTCGGGTGTCGAGCGTCGGCTTGGTGTGTCAGGGCAACTTTGGACCCAGATGCTGCCGACGTGAGCCGACCCCACAGTCTGCTTTCGTCGCCACTAGTTTGTTGGCGTCGGCTTGGTGTGTACCGGGCTTTAAAAAGGTTGGAGGTTATTCAGAATCAAGCTTTAAGAATTTGCTGTGGTGCTTTTAAAACGTCTTCAGTGCCTGCCATACAAGTGGAAATGGGAGAATTGCCACTGGAATTAAGAAGGAATCAATTGATGACTAATTACTGGGCTGGATTGCAGGGACATAGTGACTCTCATCCCACAAAAGCAGTATTGCAGGATTGCTGGGAGAATGGAAGAAATTTAAAGGAAAACTTTGGTCGAATTGGAAACAATGTAGCAAAAGTGTTAGAAGTGTTTAATCTGCATATAAGCCCTACGGTAGTTTTTCCAGAGATTGCCCCTTGGAAGATGATATGGCCTGAGGTAGACTGGTTTGTGCTTGAGGAGAAAAGGAAAGCAAGGGAAGAAGTTAATTTGAAAAGCATATTTAACAATAGAGTAGAAGGTAACTATGGTTTTTTAGCAACGTCTGTATAAATTCACTAGAGACAGAAGAAACAGGGTTTGGGGTGGCAATTCCAGGGAAAGAAGTAGAAATTAGTAAAAGAATGTCTAATAAATTAGGGGTATATAAAGTAGAGATGATGGCAATTTTAATTGCTTTGCAATGGGTGGAAAAGGTAGGGCAGGGAAAGGTTTTGATATGCTCTGATTCTTTATCAGCCTTGGTAAGTTTAAGGTCATTTCATTCTAAAGCCCGGCAAGATATCTTGTATGAAATGCTTCAATTAAACACAAGAATTAGTCATAAGGGATGTCAGGTTAAATTTATGTGGGTCTCAGCACATGTTGGCATTACTGGTAATGAGTTGGCGGATATGCTGGCTAAAAGGTCGCTAACAAAAGAGAATGTAGAAATGCAGGTAAATGTAAGTAAAGCAGAGGTAAAATGCATAATTTGGGAGAAAATCAATAAAAGGTGGCAAGAGAGGTGGGATAGAGAAGAGAAAGGGAGGCACTTATACCAAATACAGAGAAATGTTAAAGAGGATGGGGTGTAAATCGGGAACAGGAGAGAAGAGGAAGTGATGACGAGGTTAAGGTTGGGACACAGTTCCCTGAACAAAACACTAAAGATGATGGGGAAGCACCAGACAGGGTTGTGTGAGGGATGCCGAGAAGAGGAGACAGTGGAGCGCATAATCATGACTTGTAAGAAATATGAAACACAGAGGCAGGTAATGAAGTATAAGCTGAGGGAGATTGGGGTGCAGGGGTTCACATTAAAAGGGTTACTAAGTACTGTAAATAGGACACAGAATAGAATATTGATCTCATTTTTAAGGGAGGCAGGAGTTTTCAACAGGATTTAAATGGATAATTAAAGTGTGATGTGAGGGTATGTATGTGTGTGTATGTGAGGGGATTAAGTGAGTGTCATGTAAGTGTAGGTAAGGGAACAGACTGTTATATTATAACCTATTATCTGATCCACACTCAGGAGCAGAGGGGGCGGTAATGCATCAATATGCTGGATGCCAACCGCCGTAAAACTGGAAAGAAGCAAGAAGAAGAAGAGCGTCACTCGCCGGCTGTTGTGTGAATGCGCTCAGGACAGTTGGACCGTGTGGCGGATCAGACTTAAAAACTAGAGATGTTCCGATACCCTTTTTCCCTTCCCGGTACCGATTCCGATACCTAGGCTCAGGGTATCGGCCGATACCGAGTACTGATCCGATACCTGGGTGTGTATCTGGTTATACAGCTGTATGTACTACTTACTAGCCCTGTATGAATTGATACAATTATTTTATGGTGTGCTTCACCATAGATAGATAGATAGTCTGGCGAGTAAACAAAAAATATAATATATAATGTTTGGAAAATGGCACATATTTTTAAATATCTAAAAGTACACTCTTAACATCAGTCAGTCAAGCATTATAAATATATTATGATAATCAAGTATTATTTAATGATAGAACTTTAGCAATTAGAATTAAAACTTGGTAACCATATGAATGCATATTAGTCATTTTAACTGAACTTAGGACTGGTGGTGGTGCTTTTTTGGTCATTCTGTGTTTCTGTAAAAATGGGGAAAAAACTATCAATAATACTGATAAGATAATAATAATCATACTATGAATTCTACTGAGAACAATATAAACGCACTAAGGATTAACGAGCTGCTGGATTCATGAATATTAATCACGTTGTCTTGGCTCGAACTGATTTGCTGAAATCAAAACAGGGACGATAATAGGTGAGCGTCAGCCAATGAGATTGTCGTTTGCGCATTAGCTCCGCCCACTACTGGAGAACCCGGCAGTTAAGCTGAAGAATTCCAAAGGAACTCTGATATTCTTTGTTGTATTTTCCTGTCAAAATAACATTTACATACCATTCGGAATTGACGCGCTACATGTAAAAGACTCACAGATCGCTTGACGGAGAGTGAAACTCTGAAGCGCTCAGTCAGAGTGTTCGGAAAGTGACAATATATCTGTGCTAAACTTATACATAGCCTCCAACTCACACACTGGCGAGTAAAATCTGATTATTTATTAGCCAGTGGCTAATATTAGACATCATTTAGTCGCCCAGGTTGAAGATTTAGTCGCATATGCGAGTGATTTACTGGCAAAGTGCTAGCACGTTTATACTTCTTCTTCGCTTCTCTAAATAGTGGTTGCTTGCGGCAACACAGCACAACTTCCTGTGTTTGTATTCTGAGCAGCGAAGAAGAATTGATTTCCGATTTGCAGCGTTGAGCAAAGCTAGTGCGCATAACTATAGGTCTTGTTTAAAAATGGTATCGGATCGGTACATGGGTTCAAGTACTCGCCGATACCGATGCCAGAATTTTTTGTGGTATCGGTGGAATTTCCGATACTAGTATCGGAATCGGAACAACCCTATTAAAAACGATATAAATACTGTTCAGTTTCTTGCACAGACCGATCGTTTCATGTCTTTAGACTTCAATGTATCGTCACGAGCCGCAGGGTTTATTATATATAATTTGGTTTTGTCTATGTATGGTTGTTTTATTTTTTTTTTTCTTCTCTCAAAGCCGTGAGTCCCATTGACTGCCATTATATGACTGATAGACTGCAACAGTTTGAGTTAAAAATCTTTGTTTGTGTTCTACTGAAGAAACAAAGTCACCTACATCTTGGATGCCCTGAGGGTAAGCAGATAAATATCACAATTTCAATTTTGGGTGAACTATCACTTTAATTAACAACAGTTATTATACAGTATACAGGATGGTAACAGTCACTGTCAGTCTGTGTTAGTGAAGTTATGCACAATAGTCCTTAATCAAATCAATTGTTCATTGTAATTAATTTGTTGTCCAACAGAGGTTTGTGTGTTGCTCTATTAAAGAGTTTTATTATATTAGATCGTGTGTCAGAGATCCATAGACACTTCATGAATAACAGTGATCAGATAATATTTAATTCTGTACGACTCTGGTTTTGTAGTTGTAGATGTACTCATCTTTAAGGATATTTCTCTATTATTCACATATTTACATACCTTAAACTGAAATTGACATTTGAAATGTACAAGCTTTTTATTAAATATGTAAAAACTCTCATACCTTGTTCGCAGTGGCTTTCATCAGTAGTACACAAAGAGTAAATGTTGAGTTTGGAAACATGTCAGACAAGTTAAGGTAATATGTCAGTGATTATAATAACTTCCAGTTTCTATGCAAATGTGTTTTGTATGCAACTCTGCTGAATAAAAAACTTCTCCATATTCATAAAATGACCAATTGCCTCTACTGTAAATGTCAATTCAAGACAATTATATTTGTATCACATTTCACAATAATTTTAAAAAAAGCTTTATACTGTACGCATATCAATTTATAAATGTATTTAAGCCATATAGTAAACAGGAATCTAATATTCACATAAAAGATTTAGGCTGCATTAAAGGATTTTAAAATACTAAGCATTATTCTATATAACTGTAAGGTCCACCCAGTTGGCCCAACAAAGGTATCCAATGATGACTGAAGGTTTCCTGCATGTTCATTCTTTTCAGTGCGCAAACTAATTTAATTTCAATTCAATTCTAATCTGACTCCATTATATTATGACCTCGAGTTTAGGTTAGAATGCAATTATTATTAATCATTCAAAGGATAATTTATCTTGACATCTGATTATTCTAATGTTGTACTTGTTCATTTGGATTCCTATACCACTATAGATCTCATACTCACAACACAAGCTTGTCAGTCTTGGTCACTAGACAGAGGTAATTGACTAATATTATTTAGATAGCCACCCCATTCTTGTTCATTCTAAAAGTACTTTTATTTAGTCCCCATGGATCTGTATAAACTTGAATAAAGGAACGTTATCCCTAGTCAGAGGTCCTGATCACTATTACAGATATAAGCCAACCAACATGACTTTCTCTGATAGTAGCTTTGGTATGGTCATGTCATGATTTCCCATGTGCACTTAGCTAGAGTAAACAGAGGTAAGGCCCACCCACATTTAGGTTGGTCGAACAACGTTCAGTTGACCTAAATAGAAATTCCCTTTTTGGCCTTTGCACTCGAAGTACACTTGAACTAATGCCAAATGTTAGCCGGATCCGTTACTAACCTGATTCAGATATGGGTTAACAAGGATACAACGTGTAGTAAACGGAGTAAACAGAATCCATTCAAATGTAACAATTTATTATCAGTCAGGAAAATATGTTTTCTTGCAAAAGCTAATAAACCTTGCTTAACTCTTCAAACCTTCGTAAAAATTGTATTTTCGTATCAAACAGTTAACACAAGCCATCACATTAATAAGCACACAATGCACCAACTACACACTGATGGTATGAATAAAAAACACATCTGGCTTTTGCTTTCTCTGTGCACAAGGTAGGCTATGTCAGTTTGAGGTCATACTTTTGTCATAGTTCTGTAAACATAGAGGGATCCAAACTTCAAGTACTGGTGTTTACTTACACACATCAAAACAAACACAAGTGTTTTTTCCAAGTCAAAACAAAATAGTAATTTCACTGAGAAAAAAAAAGAAATCAGTCTACATTGTGTCGTCTCTCTGGGTCCGGCCACAAAATTTTGTCTACATCACATGTAATGTCTTCTAGTCCAAGGTACCAGGGAAAATATCTTCTGGAATGGCGTATCCAGGTCAATATCCCCACATGCCTCCTCCATTGCCTGTAAAAGGGCTATGCGTTGATGGGGATGACGGTAATAGACCTTCCAGCGCCAGGCAGAGAAGAACTCTTCAATTGGATTCAAGAATGGAGAGTATGGGGGGAGGTTGAGTACAGTGAAGAGTGGGTTATCTGTAAACCAGTTGCGGACCAAAGCAGCCCTATGGAAACTAACATTGTCCCATATGATGACGTATCTGGTCTGCTCTGGTCTCTGAACATTAGTGAGCATGTCATGTAAGGTGTCCAGGAATGTAAAAATGTGTGCAGTGTTATATGGGCCCAGGGTTGCATGATGGTGAACAACACCATTTTGACTTATAGCTGCACACATAGTTATGTTACCACCACGTTGTCCTGGGACATTGATTATGGCACGGTGTCCAATAATGTTCCTGCCACATCTCCTTGTCTTAGTGAGGTTAAAACCAGCCTCATCCACAAAAAACTGCTCATGACCCATGACATCTGCCTCTAGCTCCATCACTCTCTAGACAAGACAAAACAAATTCAGCACAGCAGGCCCATGCACAGCACTACAGTATGCACTTCCAGATTCAGTACCAATGATACTATAGCTTACCTGCACATAGTCATATCGCAGCTGTTTTACATGTTCACTGTTTCTTTCAAAAGGTACTCTGTAGATTTGTTTCATTCGGATTCTGTTGCGGGCAAGTACACGACCTAATACAGAAATGCTCACATTGTGTATGTTTTGGAAGGTGGTGTCATCCTCAATTATGCGCTGCTGAATTTCTCGTAGCCTTATGGAATTATTTGCAATCACCATATTGACTATATGGGTTTCTTGTTCTGCAATGAACATTCTTCCTCTGCCCCCAGCATCTGGTCGTCTAGCAATTCTGTAAAGTAACGATTTCAGTATTTTTACATCTATGGTATTGTTGTGTTTCTCATTAGAATATGGCAGTGCTACAAATCTTAGTGCAAAGTGACTGTACTAACCGATTCTCATTTCGAAATGTCCTTATGATACTTGCTACAGTGTAGCGGCTCAAGTTAGGCTGAACCCGTTGGCCAGCTTCCCTCAGGGTCATTCCATGGTTGATTACATGGTCCACTATTGTAGCTCTGATGTCATCAGTAATTCTATTTCTTACTCTTCTTACCCTTCCTCTTCCCCCTCCTCGTCCTCCTCTTGCTCCTCCTTGTCCTCTTCCTCTTACTTCACCCCCTTGTCCTTGTCGTCCTCCTCCTCTTCCTCCTACTTCTTCACCTCCACGTCCTCTTCCTCGGCCTCCTCTAATTCTCACTCTTCTCACTCTTCATGCTCCCTCCATTGTACTCCACACGGACAGCTTACCTGTAGCTTATTTATAGTGCTTAGGCTGATTGCAAAGTGAACTAATTATCTAAAACAGTTTTCACATGTGGCAGTGTGCCAGACAGTTGGCAAAATAGTGTAAATAATAGCCATAAATGTGTATAGTTTTGCTAAGAGTGTGTTGATCATTTGGAAATTGAGTGTAAAGCAGTGAGTTGTGTTTACAGTTCCGCAAAAAGAGTGCTGTGCAGTGGATTGTACCTACAGTTTTGCAAAGTGTGTGTTACAAAATTGCAAACTGAGTGCAAAGCAGTGTTTGTGCTTTTAGTTTTGCAAACTCAGTGAGTGGTTTTGCTATAAGTATTAATAGTTTTAGAAATTGTGCTATAAGAATCACAGTTAGGGTTTAAGCATTCAGAAAAAATTGTAATAGCTGACTTCAGATAAAGACATAATATGGAGTGTGTGGACAGACTCATCTGGCTACAGATTCGTGCCGATCTTCTTGCAACATTTCCTGCAGTAGTCAGACCGAGACAAACATCCCTCAAATGGAGACAGGAACTGACGATTGGAATTTGCATCAATCAAGTCCTAGACGTGAGAGTTAACACCTTTTGGGGAAAGATGGTAATTTGCATGAAAGACACTGGGGAATGTCACACGCTCCACAGTAAGCAACTTAACTCTGACGATCTGTATTACGTTTTAGTCTGTTTCTTGTAAGATTGAGGTCATTGTACCAGTTGCACTGAGACCTTTCCAATGATACCAAACATGTCTCTAATTATCAATTGCATTCATGGTGAACATTATATTATGCTGTTGACCATTCTGAGTGAGCTGAGTGAAGGGGTTAGTGGGGGAAAAGGAAGAAATATGAGAGGTGAGAGGTGTTTTCCCGCATATTCCCTCAGTGAGATGTGGAAACACTCTGTGTGTATGTCCGTATTTCAGAAGATCAAAGATTCTTCAAGTCTTACATAACCATTAAACTCACAAGTTCTATGGCCTCTTCCTGTCAAGCAGAAAGAAAGAAAGAAAGAAAAGAAAGTGTGAATTAAAACATTCATAAATAATATATTTCAAATTTCCGGTTGCTGTAAAATTAATTTCTGGTTGGTATAAAAATGAATTTTATAGTGACATTAAATTAAAACCCACCCTGCCACATTAGCTGCACTTTATAAATCTAAAATCTTTTCAAACAAGCTTTTTGTATTATCTGAATTTCCATATTTATTCAACAGACATTTGACATTTTCACACTGACACTGAAGAGCATTTAATTCATTTTGGCTAAAGATAAGGAGGGTTTAGTCTTTTATGAATGTGGAAACTCTTACTATTACATTCTCATACAGAGGTTCAGTCGCATCACAAGCTTTATGTCTGTCATGATGAGGCCTGGGATGATTCATCTTGGCCATTCTTTAAAAAAAGAAAAAAAAAGAACTCCATTGTATCGCTTCTCTTTTTCATCCACCTGCTTCTGCTTAAAAAAAATGAATATAACAGCGGGAAGAATTAATATGTTCTTGTAGAACAAAGTGTAAACAGCTGACTATAAAACAGTGGGAAACAAAAATTTCAATATGATATCCCTACGTCCCTCGCCCTACTGAGCGAGCAGATGTGCAGTCCTTGTGTTTCTGTTGTGCTTTGTCAGATGTTTGTCACAATGTTCCTGTTCCTCGTGTTGTCTGTGTTTAGGTTCATTTATTAATACTACACTTTTGTGATGTGTCGTTCGGCGCCAGCGCCAGCTCTAAGAGTCGATTCTTTGTAGTGAACGAGAAGAGCCGTCTCCCATCGGGGAGAGCTGAATCTTCAGCCGGAAACTTCTATTTTAGCCCAACTTAGCAATTATGAATGGTTTGTGTGATGGTAAGTAATTTTCTATTCAGTGTTTTTATAAAAGCCTTATTTTTCTGCATTTTGTCTTTACAAAAAATAAATAAATACACATGCGGCTAATCACATGGGAGGTGTAGCAAATCAGCTCAAAAGGGAAATGTATATAAATAATTACAATTAATTATTATTAATTACAATTATTTATATCAGATGCCATTAGTAACTGTAGCAGAATTAAATTGTCATCAACTAATCTGATCATCCAGCGAACATTCAGTGTAAGTTCATATCAACTCCAGGAACGGATATTTTCGTGGCCACAGAAAATACTTTCATACAGTATCAATGCATTAGAGCATGTAGCAAAGATCAAAATCGTAAAGGGACATTAATTTGCAAGGCAGAATTAGAAACTCATGTAATTTGTGCACAAGAGTTTTATTAACTAAACACTAACACAAACTAGTCTAACAAACATACAACAAGCACATACAAAAGGGAGCTAAAGTGGATGAATGAAGCTATTAAAGAAACCAGAGAATGCAGTTATGGAAAATGAGTCAGAACCACCTGAGTTAAAAACCATCAGTGCCGTTTTACAACAGGGTCTACCGCTTATACTAAACCTCTGTTTCGTTTAGTTAAATGTACGATACTTGCATTGCCTTGGTCGTTGAACGAGTGTCCAGATGCAGTCTCGGATGAAAGTGTTGATGGTTTGAAGGTTTGGTGATGTTGGAGTTCTTCAAGATCTTCCGGGTTTGAAGGGTGATGAACTCCAAAAGATGTTATTCTGGCTCGGTGGTGATTATAAACGGAGAGGAGAAATCGCATCAGCCCATCCAAGCTGAGGCATCTGATATTTCTGAATACCAACCTGCACTAAATACTAAAGTATCTTAATACTTTTGCCTTTATTTATTTGATTTGTTTGCTGTGGTTCTTTGTTCAATTGTTCAGTTAAAGTTTTATTAAAATGTTAAATAATAGTAACTTTGTATTTTGTTCTTTGTTGTTGTTGTTTTGTTTTTTGTAACAAAAAATGCATAAAAATAAGTCTATGAAAATGCTGAATAACAAATTTCTTACCAACATACAAACCATTCACAATTGCTAAATTGGGCTAAAATAGAAGGTTCTGAGTGATGCTAAATAAAGAGCCATTTGGGAGCCGTAAGAGCTGGAGCCAAAAGAGCCAAATCTTTGAAAAGAGTCCTGCACGGGTCCTGTTTGATAAACCCGCACCCGCAGTAGTTAACCGAATACCCGACCCGTTATCTGACAGCAACACTAATTTAGTTCCGGACCCGACCCGACCAGTTTGACATAAAAACCGCGACCCGAACCGCACCCGCATTAAATCTACATAATGGCGGACAAAACGCCTTTATTTTATTTTTAATGTAACAAGCAATTAACAAGTCATTCTGAGTTAATGTTAATGCGTTTAAAAATTAATAATAACATTTAACACACGCAGCCCAACAAGTTAACAGAGAGAGAGAAAGCAACATTATAGGCTGCATAAAAATATGTAGGACTGGCAGCAGTGACGAGAGAGAGACTGAGAGAGAGAGCGCGCACAACATCCAACGTGTAAAAACAATATAAAACTATTGCATAACCAATCTATTTTAAACAGGTCTAAAAGGCTAGCTGTCAATCAATGTCAATACAGCTGTCGATTGGCTACAGTGCTCAGTGTTTGCAAATCCCGCTGTAGAAGCCCGGTCTTCAGACAGAGCGCGCGAACACAAGCATGGGACAATTTGAAAGAAAGGAGCTGCTTATCAGCGTGTACTGGATTAAGTCGAAATAGTCTTGGTTATAATTGTACCCGCAACCCGCTCCTGCCTGTCACCAGTCCGACCCGCACCCGCACCGCACCCGACACGTCAATATTATTCCACCCGTTACGTCAATTTTTGCGGTTCACCCGTCAGGTACCTGCGGGTACCCGCCCGCGTGCAGGACTCTGCTTCCCATCACTACTGCACTTAGATGCCACTCAGAACACCACACGCTGGTGACGCCTGCTGGTCAAAACTGTGTAAATGCAACAAAGCATGCATAAAAACAGCTTTTACAAACCCAATGCAAATGCTTTCTTGAAAGTATAATTATTAAATGCAATTAAAATAAAATTAAAAAATGCCATTAAATATGAAGTGTCTGTATAATTTGTGCTTTTAAAAAAAATAATTATTCATTTGCAGGACTTGTTTTGTTTATTTTATGGGGAGCTTGTAAACAGGCCAGTAAGAGATTATTAACTATCCATCCTTTTAATTACACAAATGTCTCCATCGGGGAGAGCCAGATCTTCAGCCGGAGCCTTCTATTTTAGCCCAATTTAGCAACTGTGAAAGGTTTGTGTGTTGGTAAACAATTTTTTTATTCAGTGTTTTTATAATAGCCTTATTTTTATGCAGTTGTCTTTATACAGTTACTATTATTTAACATTTAAATGAAACTTTAATTGAACAATTGAACACAGAACCACAGCAAACAAACCAAATGAAGGCTAAAGTCTTAACATTAAGACACTTTATTCTTTAGTGCAGGTTGGCATTCAGACATATCAGATGCCTCAGTTTGGATGTGCTGATGCGATTTCTTCTCTATGATTATTTGTCCTGTTTTTGAGAAGACTCTCTCTGAGGGGACCGATGTTGCAACAATGCAGTGTCTTCCTTAACCAACACGCTTGCGATTAAATCCAGCTCCCCCGCCCCTCTCTGTCGATCTGTGTACCTGACCTTTAACATTACACTCAATCTTCAGAGCGTGTGTCCCCCTTCCTTCTTTCACATAATGGTATGATCCTAGTCGATCCTCCCATGTGATTAGCCACATGTGTATTCTTTTTTTTTTTTGGTAATGAAAAAATGCATTAAAAAGTAAGGCTTTTATGGAAACACTGAATAAAAATTGCTTTCCAACACACAAACCATTCACAATTGCTAAATTGGGCTAAAATAGAAGGCTCCGGCTGAAGATTCGGCTCTTCTCGTTCGCTACAAAAAATTGGCTCTTAGAGCCGGCTCATTTGCGACAACAAATAGAAGGTTATGTCAAAACATAATCAAGGTCACACGATCATCTTTCCTCTGATTTGTCTAGCTTGTTATAACTCAGTTACAGCAGCCAAACAAAACTTAATGTTAAAAGAATTAAGGGTCAAGAGCTCAACTAATGCAAACACTGACCACTATAATGGTGACATAAAAATTTAGATTTTCTTCTTTGGTGATTCTGCTTGTTAACATCAGGTGTCTTCAATAATGGTCAATCATCACTTAATTAATCACCTAATTATCTCATTAACTTTAACTGTGCTTCAGTGTTAATTTGACACTCTGGAGTGTGGACAAATAAAATCCCGGGAGATTTAACTTATCACTGGGCTTTTTGCTGTGAACCCTTATCCAGCACACCTGTTCATCATTTTTAAATAGTCCTGAATACTTTGATTAGCTTGGTCAGGTGTGTTTAATTAGGGTTGGAACGAAACTCTGCCCTGCTTTAAGAGCACATATTGATTCAGTTTCATAAATTACATTCCAGTTTTCTCCAAAAACTCCTGAAATACAAAACACGGAGCAGCAAAGCTTATTTATACATGTAGCGGAATAAAAATAATTTGTTGCTGGAGTGAAAAGTGCAAAAAGTACTGCTGGAGGGTGTTGCAGAAAAGCAGAAGTGATCACACCGACATAGAACTGTACAAACTGAACACATCATCCGTTTAAACGTGCTGAATTCAAGCCCTGCCCTCTACATGTCAGCCAACCCCACATCAGGAAAAATGATTGACAAGCTGAGAGTGCTTTTAAAGTGTAGAATGGATACTTAATGCATGCTTTAAAAATGCAATACAGCATTATAACAACTGTGACTCAGCTGACATCAAGAGCAGAAAATTCAGAGAAAGAAGTCTAAAGCCCTAAACACACTGCATGATTTTCGGCTGTCCCAGACGAAAGACTGGCATCGTGAAGCAATCGCGGCGATTTCTGATTGGCCATGATTGTTTCACGATGCCAAGTCTGGGACAGGACTTAACACGAGAGGAGCACAATCAGTAATCAACCCAGTTAACAAGATAAGAGGTGTGTTTTTTTGTTCTGGCAATCATATCTTCTTATTGAAATGACATGATTACTCTGAGCTGTTTACAAAGCTATGCTGCTTTTTAATTAGTTTTTCTATGTAAATATGCGCTAGATGGACATCTTTGATCATTGCGCCTCGCAGCTTTTTCAATGTGTCTCCTTCTCCATTCATCAGGGCTGTGACTCTGCAATTGGATACTATTATGCACGTCTCGTGTTTATAAGAGCAAAACATTCTGATTGGTTAGGAATGTTAGTTTGGTTGAGAGTGAAAGCTGTGCTCCTCTCATACCATTGGTAGGTGGACTCGAAAGTGATATCAACAAGTTTTTTTGTTTTTTTTAAATGTAGGATTATTTTTTCCTCAGCCAAATGCTGCAAGCCGGACCTCCGGCACAGTGCAGGGGAAATTTAAACCCTGACTCAGTTTTTTTCCAAATACTAAAGCCTGATTTGTTAACATTCGTGTATAGATGCACAAACAAATGGAACTTTAGCCTGCAAAAAAGGTGGAGACGACTGCCCATATAAGTCACAATTTTTCACAATCACTATCTTTCTCCTACAGCACCAAGATCTTCTCCTCACTGGACTCCAAAGAAAGAGGAACAAAGAAACCTGTTACTTGCCGTGTGCAGAGCACCCCTGCATGCCTGGGACGAGCACACTTAGTATATAATAGTATTATATAATTATATAATAATATACTGCAAAATATAATGTGATATATTACATAATATATTTCCATATATTGGAAACTAGAGCTTATATTTTTCAATACACAGCAATATATGCATTGACAATATATGGCTATATATTGATACATACAAATATATTTAGAAATAAGGACAAAGATAAATCTAATGCTCATAATGTTTGATCCTTTATTGAGTACATATTGCTCATAGATGTTCCCATATAAATGTGAATGTATGTACACGCATATATACACACATTCACTGAATTCGTTAAAGCAGATTTCTAGTTCCCAGCATGCTTTGTTTCTGACTGTTAAAGGAGAGTAAAAAAAAAAAAGTTCAAAGTGTTATTTCATGTGTTTTTGCTCAATATTAATTAGTGCTGTCAATCGATTAAAAAAATTTCTCGTTAATCACAGTCATGGACTGTAATTAATCATGATTAATCGCAAATATAAAATACTAGGATTTACCTGTAAATGTGTTGAAAAAGAAATGCATGAAACTAGTTCAAGGAAACAGAACCTTTCACACTTCCGCCAGGTATGAGACATAATCCTTATTATTCTTTTATCATTATTCTTTTGTTTTTATTCAGCCATTATCAGCCTTTAAACTGGCAATAAAATGTTTACCAAGCCACATCGCTTCAATCCCAGTATACATTTACCCAACTATTATCAAAAGTATTTCTAAACAAAACATTTTCTTGCGACCTTACATGAAGTATTATGACAAAATGCATTATAAAGAAGAATTGGACCTGTTCTGCAGCTGCATTAGAGCTAACATTAGCATCATGCTACATAAGACAATTTATGAGATTAATAGTACACTTTTACTCAGAACTCACTTTAAACCACCATCGAGTGTTTGTAATAACGTCCTTTTGCTGTTTTTACTGTTGTTAAAATATGCTATTTATAGCCTTTTATATCACTGCAGAAATGAGCATTTCAGATGTACACATTCAACTCAAGAAAATCACATACAGACCATATCTATCACAATCGTGTGTTTATTGTCTTATATAATCTATAGTGGCTGTTGTCATGTTTATTTCTGCTGCTCTGCTGAAACTCACGTTGTTTGTGATGCTACAACCGCCTCTCCGTTCTTAAGTTGCCAGGTATACATTTCAAGTATAATACACATTAGTAAAATGATCTATTTTAATTTTCATTTGTCAATATACACTTTGGGCAGCCGTGGTACATTATAAAAGTAGCCCAAAAAACCGCAACCCACGGCTCTGTAATTTTTTCCCGCGACTGTATTTTCAAAATAGCCACTTGTGCTGCTGCCCTGGCAACACTGGTTCTGTACCCTCATCACACAATGATAGATAACCTTCCGCGCTGCGATGACGGCAAGAAGTTGGGGTCAAACCTTATCAAACGATTAATTTGTGCTAAAAAAAAAAATTTAACGCATTCAAATTTTTCTATGAATCGCATGTGTTAACGCTGACACCCCTAATATTAATATAGGGGGAGATCTGTTAGTGTTTAATGTTGTAATATACCAGAAACCCTTTTACATTTCAATAGGCTATGTGTAAGTTTGTGGGGTTACTATTGTGTATTATTTTCAGCACAGTGATAGTCTGTTCAGTGATAGTGTTTAGTATGAGCATGTGTGCTTATGCTATAGTAAACTAACTATATTTTAATATATGAAATATCATAAATAATTGTTAGAAATAAGAAATATATATTTGTTATAGCGCGTAGAGCCAGATTACGTAAAATATTTTCTTTGCGTAAGGGTGGGCTGCATCCATGCAGAGGCAGCACTCACGGCACAGACTGGCCTCATTATGAGAGCACGAGTCTCGCCTTTGAAGGAGTGGATGCCGAGCTGCCATATCCTTCATATTGATATTAATTATATTATTATATTATTTCTTGTTTGACTATTAATCAAGTTATGGCAAGAGTGAAATGTGTAACCTTATGTGCGCTTATGAGATATTAAAGAATCCTGCTTTATGCTGTACTTCTACTCTCTAAGATGATGACTTCATAGTGTGTGTGTAACGAAGGCAAGGCAGCCTTGAAGTTCTGATAAGTGCTCTGTGTGTATGTATGTGTGCTGGTAGCTCTCTGTGTGTTAGAAGACTGTCTCTGTCAGCTGCCGCCATCCTGACCAAAAATAGGTGTCCGGAAGACACCTATCTTGTATGATCCCTGATCGCTGACGTCTGCCCAATCTGATGGAGATATGTTTGAAGCGTTTACGTCCATATGTGGAGATTGTCTACGTTTATCTAGGTTTTAGAACCTATCAGAATTTTGATGACTTATGCATTGACGCAATTAGCAACCTCTGTTAGGGTATAATTGCTGGTGTTTTTTAATTGTACGCAGAGCGGCCTACGAACTCGATTGTGAGTCTTGAAGCTGACTTCTGCTGATGAAACTGCAAACTATCTTCAGTAAATTTTCATTTTTGATCGAATCTCTTGACTTCTGGTCTTCATTCAACACACCTGGTTCGAGGGTCTTTACTGTAAATTCCCCTACACCTTGCTACACTTGTAGATCATTTTGAAATATGTATATTTCCATATGTGTATATACTGCATGAGTAAATATATGTTCAATATATTTGTACACATGCATGTAATAACTGTAAGGATCAGTGTTTGAATTATTAAAAGGGCCAAGAGCCCTACTAAAGCAAAGTGATTTGCTTTTAAGCAATTGCAATATTTCTTCACAACAAACATTTGTACTCTGCTGAATTAAAAGCTTGAGGAAGCAAATGAGCTTACACTTTCAGTGTTTCAGAGGTCAGTGTTTGCTTTAGTTGGGCTCTTGACCCTTCATCTCCTGTGTTAGATCTCTCTCTGTAGCAATGCATGTGTTGTTGTAAAGCAGAGAGATCAGTGCTGTGCATTGAGCAAATGTTAGCTGTTTTTATATGATGATATAATCATCTGGCGCTGACCTGTTTACATACAAAATATATATATACATATTTTTTATTTATTTATTTTTTTTATTTACAGGTGCATCTCAATAAATTAGAATGTCGTGGAAAAGTTCATTTATTTCAGTAATTCAACTCGAGTTGTAAAACTCGTGTATTAAATAAATTCAATGCACACAGACTGAAGTAGTTTAAGTCTTTGGTTCTTTTAATTGTGATGATTTTGGCTCACATTTAACAAAAACCCAACAAATTAGAATACTTCATAAGACCAATAAAAAAACCATTTTTAGTGAATTGTTGGCCTTCTGGAAAGTATGTTCATTTACTGTATATGTACTCAATACCAGAGATGGACAGTAACGAAGTAAATTTACTTGAGTATTGTACTTAAGTACACTTTTTGAGTATCCGTACTTTACTTGAGTATTATTTTTTCTGGAAACTTGCGACTTTAACTTCACTACATTTGAAAGACAAATATCGTACTTTTTACTCAACTACATTTATATCAAGGTCCCCAAGTAGAAAGTCGTTATATGTAGCAGTTTTTTACAGTGTGTGCATTTTCAGATTCACTGAACCCTTTTTTTCTGCGAAAATCTGGCCTGCGATCTGCCAGGACCTTCCTGTGTTGCCAAGTGTTACAGTATTTCTAAGCCTGCAGTTTTCCGCCTAGCTTTGAATGGACATTTGGCTGATTTTTTTTTTTTTTTTACGCAAATCTGGCAAACTTGGGATCTTCCCCCACTAAACTAATGTAAACGTCTGCGCTACTGCACAGCTAAAAGCGCTCTAAAAAGGTATGTGTTAACCATGTTTTTACTATAGTAACCATAACTATGGTATTTGCAGTAAAATCACAGTATCCACAAATTTACTATTATCTCACTATAGTAACCATATGCTATTTGTAGTAAAACTTCAGTAACCACAAATTTATCATAGTTTCATTATATTCCCAGTCAACATGTGAGATCACGCGATGATCACAGTGACATCACACCATTCTTATATGTGATACAGTGTGAGTAATATATGAGCTCACTCTGAACTCAAAAAGATGAGCGGGGTTCTTATTTCTGTTAGACATCTACAAAAGCGCTTATTGAGAATTAACAGATTTAGATGATGTTTTATTGTTTTGTTTGACGTTACCATCGTGGTGAGTAGTGTTTGCTTTAGTTGGGCTCTGGGCTCTTGACCATAGACATGAATCCCGGTGGGGGACAAGACCCCCCCATCTGAGGGTTGTCCCTCCTAAAAATATCATTACAAGCGACTCTGTGTGTTAAAAATAATATAATTGACATATACTTAAAATAATTGTGTGAGTAATAAAACAAAATACATGCAAAAAAAAAAAAATGTTTAAGTTCAGAAATGTTTTGATTCCCTCCTCCCTTGCCTCACAGTGGTTTGGTCCACTGTCTGCTTTCCTCTTTTACCAATACACACACACGAGTCCAGTGGGAGAGAGAGAGCAAGTTCCTCAGTTAGTTATGTGTAAGGTAACTTAGGCTGTCAAAGCAATTTATTCTCTTTAAACATCGGGTGAAATGATTCTCTCTCTTTAATACAGATGATGCTGGATCATTAATAAATTAGTCATGACAAAAATATTATGATGTCCGATGTTTTTTCTATGAGTGATTATAAGATTAACAAGCTTAATATCGTAAACCGAGTATGTGTGGTAATACTCGGTCTCAATTTTATGAACACTGATCAGCTGATGGCAAAATTCAAAAAGAGGTTCTTTGGGGCAACCTGCACACCCATGGCCATACTGAGAGAGTATGATCCAGCTTTCTGAAGAGACTAAAGGTTTGTTTTCTTTTCAATGTTTGCTTTGTTTGCCTAAAATGAACCATATCATAGACTTCAATATCTCTTTGAAAAAGAACTTTGTAACTTTTAAACAAGTATTAAAATGAGTTCAATGTAGTTGCAGGAGTGTTAAATAAAAAAATAAAGATGATTATCTTCATTCAGTTGTTCCATTTCTATTGGTTTGGTAACATAAAAGCTCTTAATTCCAAAGATAATACAAGCTAATCAGTGTATTCAGTAGGTTGCATTAGTGGCATATGGTATTGTAAGTATACAACAATGCGACAATAAAACAATGCATTTACTTTTTACTTTTGATACTTAAGTACTTTTAAAAACACGTACTTCCGTACTTTTACTTAAGTAAAATCTGTCTTTACAACTTTCACTTGTAGTGGAGTAGTATTTGACCAGTGGTTCTCAACCTTTTTTTCCACCGGGCCGCACTATGATCCAAGTGCAAGTCTCACGGGCCACATGCATGTCATTTTCATATTACGTCATCAATACAAACAAACCAGATTTATAATATTATTTATAGCCTAAATATTATGATATCTAAACGATTACATTTATTGAAATAAATAAATAAATAATTCTACTCACCATTGATAAAACACCTGATGCTGTCGGGAGCTGACCAATTTTATGAAATTCTGCTCGAAAGGAGTAACAGCACAATGAATTTGCGATTGTAAGACGCGCACGGAAGCGTGACTTGACACGCGACATTGCAGAAATGTAGCCTTGATCCAAATATGGAAAGCACTTTCAAATTGAATAATCTGAGGTTCTCTCGAGAGATGTTTTGCCACATTTCTGTAATTAAGGATGATTGCTGCGTAGTAGCCATATGGGTGTTTCTTTTTGCAATCCGTGATCGCGTGCAGTTGCTAATGCATGCAATCGCTTTCTTATGTGCGCTGTTTTATCGGTTTCACTTTCGAAATCGATCACGTTCGGCACGGCCCGTGAATGCCCCACCTTGGCGCCGGCCCTGATTCAGCATGGTGGGCCGCATTTGGATTCGTGACGGGCCGCATGCGGCCCGCGGGTTGAGAACCACTGGACCAGTGGTATATCTGTACTTACACTCAAGTAAGGAAGTTGTGTACTTTGTCCGCCTCTGCTCAATACTTGGTAGGGGCTCCTTTTGCTTTAATTACTGCCTCAATTCGGCGTGGCATGGATGTGATCAGTTTGTGGCACTGCTGAGGTGGTATGGAAACCCAGGTTTCTTTGACAGTGGCCTTCAGCTCATCTGCATTTTTTGGTCTCTTGTTTCTCATTTTCCTCTTGACAATACCCCATAGATTCTCTATGGGGTTCAGGTCTGGTGAGTTTGCTGGCCAGTCAAGCACACCAACACCATGGACCACTGGGCAACAGTCCAGTTCTTCTTCTCCTTAGCCCAGGTAAGACGCCTCTGACGTTGACTGTGGTTCAGGAGAGGACAACTGTAGCCAAATTCCTTGACACGTCTGTAGGGAGTTAAATTATTTCCTTTATGAAAATAACTCTTTGTGAAGCCAAACACCCAGGAACCCTTACAATGCAAATGTCATGCCACAAGACAATAAACTCTCTAATCAGACAAGAAGATCTGAGAGAAAGACCATTTGGTCCACTCACCCATCCTTCCCCCCTGGGCTCATGGTACTGGTCACTGAAAGAACTCAAGTTGCTACTCTTACATAAATATTCATGTTTGGTATCATTTTAAAGGTCTCGGTGCGATGGGTAAACTGGTCTCAATTTCACAGCAGTCACTTATATTATGGGAAATATTGGAAACTTAAGTGAATTCTGTACCTCTGTTGTGGGGGCGGTCTCCTTTCAAAACCTGATAAACATTGCTCTACAGGTGTGACCATTTGGGGCACGAGAACAGCTCCTAGAGAGGTTTCTCATCCCCCATACATAGATCTAATCTGTTTTGGGGCAGAGAATAAATGTTTATGGGCCTTTTGTTCTGGTAGTATTTAAGGGAAAGTTGCAAATAAGTCGGGGCGATTTGTAGCCAGATCAGCCCGTAGTGTGGAGGGTATTTAATATGTTCCATACTATGTATCATCTTCTTGAAGCCAGGTAAACATTTTGTTCTTAGATTCATCTTTGAACAACTGTTATGTATTTTCTTATTTTTTAATTGGCTTCTTATTGTTTTATGTAATTGGCAAGATACGTTTACCTGAGTAATAATAAATTGTTATATTTGATTTATTCTGATCTCTTCTGAAATCATTTTTTCTAGTAGATTAATGTGTAGGGATATTTCCACAAATCTGCGTTCAGGACTGATCACACCAAAGCACTAATGGATGAACCATGGGGAGCACCATGAAGGAGACTTTGGATTTCTGACTGTCGCTGGCTTAACACGGTGTAGCTCTCGTGGTTATAGGAAAAATACACTCTTTGTTATGCGCATGCAGGCGCAGCTCACTTAAAGGTATTATAATCACTCTGCACCCTCTGAGTAAGCTCAGAACTGACGAGTTTGTGTTGTGGATTCACTAAAAAATCGGCCAAAGTGTAATTCCTATGCGATACCTAGTCCCTAATGAACGAATAATTGAAAGTATGGGATTTTCGGAATAATCAAATATCTAAGTTAATATACAATCGATATCTGTGATCAGTTTAATTATAAATATTGTCTAAGTTTAATGATCACTTGAAATTGGAGTCGGATCAAGCACGGAGTTAGACTAAAATTGAAACTAAATCCTGATAAATTCATAAGCGCAAGTAAAAGACTGAATATGCATTAAACCTTCGACCAGGCCGCTGGATTCCGTTGTTTAGGCTAGCGGGTGGATCCTTACACGTCTGTGTGTGGTGGCTCTTGATGCCTTGACCCCAGCCTCAGTCCATTCCTTGTCAAGTTCACCCAAATTCTTGAATCGATTTTACTCGACAATCCTCATAAGGCTGCGGTTCTCTCGGTTGGTTGTGTATCTTTTTCTTCCACACTTTTTCCTTCCACTCAACTTTCTGTTAACATGCTTGGATACAGCACTCTGTGAACAGCCAGCTTATTTGGGAATGAATGTTTGTGGCTTACCCTCCTTGTGAAGGGTGTCAATGATTGTATTCTGCACAACTGTCTTCCCCATGATTGTGTAGCCTAGTGAACCAAACAGAGAAGGCTCAGGAAACCTTTGCAGGTGTTTTGAGTTGATTAGTTGATTAGTATGTCATTATATTCTAATTTGTTGAGATAGTGAATTGGTGGGTTTTTGTTAAATGTGAGCCAAAATCATCACAATTAAAAGAACCAAAGACTTACACTACTTCAGTCTGTCTGTACTGAATTTATTTAATACACGAGTTTCACAATTTGAGTTGAATTACTGAAATGAATGAACTTTTCCACAACATTCTAATTTATTGAGATGCACCTGTATATGTTCAGGTTTCAACTAACCAACTCTGTGAAACTACAGCACGCAATGAAAGTGTTGCTCTAATAGTTATAATGAATGAATTTTAAATCTATGTAATGCGTATAAATATTAGTATAAATTTGAACTCCAATACTGTTCAGACACACACAGACATCAAGAACCAGCATATGAATCTCAACAATGGTGACAATCAACAAAATGCTTCATGCTGCAATGCATGCTGGGTAACACCATAGCAAAAACTCCCATCATGCACTGCAGCATGAATAATTATTGTTATCACTGTTGAGGATCATATAAGTGTTCATGTCTAAAAATTAATGTTAAACAAATGCCACTATAATGCTTAAATATTGGATAAAAAGAAAAACTATGTCGCTCAGGCTTTTAGACCTAAACACTTATCATATGATCCTCAACAGTGGTGACAATAATTTTTCATACTGCAGTGTATGATGGGAGTTTTTACTATGGTGTTACCCAGCATGCATTGCAGCATAAAGCATTTTGTTGATTGTCCCCATTGTTGAGATTCATATGCTGGTTTGTGATGTCTGTGTGTGTGTGTAATTAGAATAAGAGTTCAAATGTTTATATGCATTACATACAGTAGATTTAAAATTAACACACTGTAACTGTTAGACTAATACTTTACTTGTATGCTGTAGTTGCATAGGGTTGATTATTCAAAACCTAAACATATAAATGAAATAAGAAGTTATTTTGGATGTAATCTGGCCAGTGCCTGATGATTATTTCATCATATAAAAGCAGCTAACAGCTGCTCACTGTACAGCACTGATCTCTCTGCTTTACAACACTACGTGCATTACTAAAAGTGAGAGAACTAACACAGGAAGTCAAGGGTCAAGAGCCCAACTAAAGCAAACACTGACCTCCATGATGGTGGCACCATTTTAACCAATAAAACGTCAACATCTGATCCTCTGTGATTTTCAATAACAGCAGGTGTTCATCACTAATGCACAATCATCATTTAATTAGTCACTTCATTATATCATTAACTTTAACTCGGACTGAGGACTTGGGATTTGACTCGAGACTTGCTTGTGACTTGAAAGAAATGACTTGGTCTCTCCTCTGGTGAAATCAGCTGCTGAGTTCATGGATGGAATAAACATATAGCATATGACTTCTACTTTCTGACACCTGGACTATCCACCTGTGATTTCAGAACCACCGGTGGGTCTACAGCGGGGTGCAGAACTGAAGTGATTAAAGCTGCATGAAACTTCATCTCATCATCACTAGTTACAGCAACCCCAAAAAATAAAATGTTATAAAAGCAAGGGTCAAGAGCCAATATTATCCATCTGCAATACCGGAGGCCGCACTTTCAGGATCGCAGTTGTAGGACCGCACTTCTAGGTACGCATTCCCAGGACCCTAGTTTTGGAGGACTGAAAAAGTGCCACTAAGGCAGTATTTCCACCCAGTTTTAACTACATTAGAATTTTAGAGTTTTTTTTTTTAAAGTTTTATTACACCCAAATACTACTTTATTTCAATTAAACCTGGTTCCTAGCAATGTTGAGTAATTATTGGGTCTAAGTTGCATAATATAATAACTCAAGTAAAATAAACAAGGAATCATGGTATAGTCTTTTCAGTCACTAGATCAACCACATTTTCAAGTACAGAGGGAAGACACAAGGATGACTCTGGGAGTAGATTTAAGATTGTGTATATTTTATAAAATAATATATTACAACAGTTGAACTTGAACACACACAAAAACAAATTTGTTCAGGACGTGAACCACATAGAAAGAACTTCATGGACGACGTCTTCACTGACTCCTAAGAGAGAGAAAGAGAAGTGAATGAAATAAGGAACATTTAGTTGAACATGTTCTACTCTCTAATTTTAAATTTCATATTTAAAAGATCTTAGTTACCACAGAGCGCACACACATATACGATCCAAAAATAATTATATCAATCTTCATACCAATTAATGTTCATAATACTATTATTGCATACTGTTCAAAGATTTGGAAAAAAATTATTTTGATGTTGTGGGAACAAAGGTTCTTGAAACATTCATGTCAATAAAGCCCATCTGAACTGAGAAAAAAAAATAATAGAGAGAGATGCAAGAAATGACATATTATTGACATGACTTTAAATATTTAAAGCACACGTTGTGATGTATGCAGCAGCACTACCTACCACCTGGATGCTCTCCCCTCTTTTCTCACCCTATTAAATTCTTCCACTTCACTGAAATAGTAAATGGAGAACAATCACTGCTAGGTTAACAGAAATACTGTTAACGCTTAAAAAAAGGATACATTGGACATTGTGTAAAAACAATTCCAATACTTAACCAATTTATTTATACTTTATAAATTGCACTTCATATAGAGTACAGTACACAGTAAATGACACAATCTAACACGTGGTATTTTAACAGTCAATTATTATGATGGCCTCTCTGTTATGTCTGACTGTTAAAATGGCATATGTCTCAACCAACATTATAAAACCATGTCAAAATGAAGAGACGTAGGCTACTCATAACATGTATTGTGGGGTAACGTTAAACAGGCTGACTGTGAGCACGTGACAGTTAAAACATTAAGATTATTTAAACAATTAAAATGGAAAAACAATGAGTAATTAACAAGCTTTCACAACGAACGTGCTACAGTTTATTGTGCTGCCAGTAATACAACACAGGCTTATCATGCTAACAATTCATTTTACAGCATTAGAGGCTAATATATGATGGCTATGCATTTGTGGCAGGGTAGTTGGATTCTCCCTGTATAGAATATTGTTAGCCTATCAACAGGCATGGGTGGGTTTATAAAGGGCTGATTGGTGTCAGTCGGATGTGTCACTTTCAGGTGCCCCCGCCCTTTTCTAGCACTGGTGTTTGATGTTGGGTGCTCGTTAGCGGTGTGGCTAATTTAGTCACGGCTCGCTTTGGCTTGATTTCGTGCATCTATTGGAAGGGTAAGCATTCTAGCGGCGTTGTTTAGTGTCTTTTATATCAGTGTTATATTAATGTTATCATTTTTGTACTATTTTATAGCTGTACGAGATGTCAACTGGTTAATGTTTGCGACGTGTGTTTGGTCGGACTGCCTACTCTGGTATGTGTAAAATTGTGTACATAACTGGGGATTTTAGCTATATGTGGGAGCTTAGTTATGTGTGTATTTTTGTTGCAGCATCTTGTTGCTTGTGTACTGCTTTACACCTGCACCACTTTCGCTTGAGGTGGCAGATAGCGGGATTATCCAGTGTACCTCATCTACACACGCTACTGCTCCACTGACAACACATTAGTTACTCCACTGCACACCTCAGACCACTTCCTCATCACTTCTAACCTCACACTAACTCCGGACACAGCACATACTCCCCCACAGGTCACCTTTCGCCGTTATCTACGCTCGCTCTCTCCCTCTTGCCTTTCCTCAATGGTTACATCTGCACTTCCTTCACCCTCTCAGTTTTCAGCACTGGACACAAACAGTGCTACTGACACTCTTTGCTCCACTCTAACATCTTGCTTAGACAACTTTTGCCCCCTTTCATCCAGACCAGCACGCTCTACCCCCTCTGCCCCCTGGCTGTTTGATGTTCTCTGTGAACATCGCGCTAAACTAAGGGCTGCAGAGAGGAAATGGCACAAATCAAAAAACTCTGCTGACCTTAGTGCGTATCAGTCACTCCTCTCTTCCTTCTCTGCAAACGTCTCCTCGGCTAAATCGACATACTACCACAACAAAATCAACAACTGTTCTGACTCTCGCACACTTTTCAAAACTTTCTTTTCTCTTCTCTGTCCTCCTCCCCCTCCTCCTTCATCAACTTTTACAGCTGATGACTTTGCAATTTTCTTCACAAATAAAACCAGAACCATCAGTGACCAATTCCTCCCACCACAAACTGATAACTTCATACCGACTAACACACACTCTCTCACCTCCTTCTCTCCTCTCCCGGAGACGGAAGTTTCAAAACTCATCCTTTCCAATCATCCCACTACTTGTCCGCTAGATCCTATCCCCACTCACCTCCTTCAGGCCATTTCTTCTTCGGTCATACCTGCGCTTACTCACATTATCAACACCTCTCTTCACACTGGTACATTTCCAACAGCATTTAAGCAGGCTCGGGTAACCCCACTGCTTAAAAAACCCTCTCTAAATCCAGCACTTTTAGAACACTGCAATGAATGGAAGAAGGGATACAGGTCTGTAAAGACTCTTGAGCGAGTTGTGTTCAACCAACTCTCTTTGTTTCTTGCGTAGAACAATCTTCTGGACAACTACCAATCTGGTTTCAGAAGCGGCCACTCTACTGAGACTGCTCTACTCTCGGTTACTGAGGCCCTGAGACTGGCAAGATCGGCTTCCAAATACTCTGTACTCCTCTTACTGGAGCTGTCTGCTGCTTTTGACACCGTTAACCATCAGATCCTCCTGTCCACTCTCAGAAGGATGGGCATCTCCGGAACCGCGCTCCTGTGGTTCGAATCTTAACTCTCAGATAGGTCCTTCAGGGTGTCTTGGAGGGGTGAGGTTTCAAAGTCACAAATTCTTGCTACTGGGGTTCCTCAAGGCATAGTGCTTGGGCCACTTCTCTTCTCCATCTACATGTCGTCATTCGGATCGGTCATTCAGAAGCATGGCTTTTCTTATCACTGCTATGCTGATGACACTCAACTCTACTTCTCATTCCAACCAGATGATCCGACGGTAGCTGCCCGCATTGCAGCCTGTCTGAGTGACATCTCTGAATGGATGAAAGACCATCACCTTCAGCTCAACCTTGCAGAACTGCTCGTGGTCTCCACCAATCCATCACTTCACCACAACTTCTCTATACAGCTGGGTTCGTCAACCATAACTCCTTCCAGGACGGCCAGGAACCTTGGAGTTGTGATCGATGATCAGTTAAGCTTCACAGACCATATTGCTACAACGGCCCTTTCCTGCAGATTCGCCTTATACAACATTAGGAAGATTAGACCCTTCCTGTCCAAGCATGCCGCACAACTCCTCGTCCAAGCTCTTGTTCTCTCCAGACTGGACTATTGTAATGCTCTCTTGGCGGGCCTTCCCACATGTACTATCAAGCCTCTGCAACTGATCCAGAATGCAGCAGCCAGAGTGGTCTTTAATGAACCAAAGAAAGCTCACGTTACCCCTCTCTTCATCACGTTACACTGGCTACCAATAGCCACTCGCATCAAATTCAAGGTACTGATGTTTGCCTACAAGACAACAACTAGGACTGCACCAATATATCTAAACTCACTAGTTCAAACTTATGCACCCTCCAGAAGCTTGCGTTCTGCAAGTGAACGATGCCTTGTGGTGCCATCACAAAGAGGTACCAAATCCCTCTCACGGACCTTTTCCTGGACTGTGCCCAGCTGGTGGAATGACCTCCCAATCACAATTCGAAGAGCTGAATCTTTATCCATTTTCAAGAAACATCTAAAGACGCATCTTTTTCGCCAGCACTTGACCAACTAATACTAACACTTACCTATTCTATCTATTTAAAAAAAAAAAAAACCCTAGCTACGTGTACTGTGCTGGGCTAACTGAATCTTGTCATGGCACTTGTATACTGCTGCACTCTTGATGGTCTCATTGCGTCTATTGTTCTCATATTGTACGTCGCTTTGGATAAAAGCATCTGCTAAATGATTAAATGTAAATGTACTCCCGCTGCTGTCAGCCCTTTGCTTCTACGCTGTTTTGCATCGGTGCTGGCTCTGCTTTGGTGTGGCGGTTGGCTGCAGTTTCCAGTTTGTCTGGTTCTGTTAATTTTAATACTCTTCAGCGCTCACACCGGCTTCGTTAATCTGACGTGACTGACTGCTGCAGTGTCCGGTATGTAGAAACGAAAACATGGTTGAGGGTGTCAGGTTTCTCATTCGAATTACTTCTATTTAATGATGTGTTGTCTTTTCTGTTTGGTAATGTGTTGGAGGGTTCCTGCTACAGTGCGTGTGTTTAGTTGAACATCAGTACCCAGAAATATGCTGCTGTCTTGTTCCTTGTTGATTTGTTTATTTTGTATTAGTTTAATTTTGCTTTTATGTATTAGTAGTTTGTGTTCTTTCTGTTGGATGGTTCATCTTGGCTTTATACATCTGTTTATATAAGGCCCCATCGGCCTCTGTATGTTATAGGCCTAATGCCTGGTGACCTCATTCATTTTATTATCTGATTGTTTCTTTTCTTTTGACCTGTGTATTTCATTGTGTTTGGTTGATTTTTGTTTTTGACTGCAGGTGCTGTGTGTCCAACAAAATAAAGGAGGAGGCAGATTTTCCACACTTGTGCGGTGGTGGTGCTGTCTTGTCATCGTGTGCGGTGTTGTGCCGTGTCGATCACCAACAGTAATCTCACTGGGTATTGTGTGAGTGAGTGTGTGTGTGTGTGCACTGATAGTGTGGTAACTGAAATGTATGCTTCTTTAGGAGTTGATACCAGTTGGTCACAGCCCTGTATATCCTTTGTGGAGTTTGTGTATTTTGGAGTAAGCAGTATCATTTTGAGTTTGTTGTTACTCATGTGGTTTTTTTTTTTTTTTTCCTTAACCAAATTTAATAGATTCAATAAAACAATTTATACTTTTGTACCCACGTCTCTTGCTCGTTTATTTGGTAGACTTGAACCTGTTTCCTTGTAGCACCTGAGGGTGCGTAATATTTCCCTGGGTGCAAGTCCCAGGGTGGCGTAGTCATCTCTCTAGTGTTTCTGTTGTGCAACGCCACTCTGCTACACATTCAAGACTATTTAGCAAATCACGATCACTTCGGCTACGTTAACTCAGCTCGCCTTGGCTGCTGCAATCTTCCTCACTGTATTTACAGACGAAATATCAAGCACCATTTTAACATAATAGAACAATAGAATAAAGACCAAAGATTACCTTTTAGATTTACCCAAAACGAATTATATCTTGTTTAACCACTACAGAGACATCAGAGCCAGCGGCAAATGTCAGAAGGACTAGCCGAGGTTATGCTCCTTCCTTCGGGATACATGAGCACTGAGCGCCCGGTGATCGCGTGGAGCTCACGTCTCCGAAATCGGCGACGCACATTTTCAAATAGGCGCTGTTTTTATACATAAACCGCAGATTTGAGTTTTAAACAACTACATTCTCGACTGATACGCGTCTACTGTAGGCAGGCTTTAGCGGTTACGGCACGTCCGGTGTGTTTCTCACCTATCGAGAAGAAACAAAGCAACCTCTGCGTCCGATCGCAGGCCTTCCACACTTGGGTAAAGTTGGTTTTATATTCGCACATTCAAAACACTCACACATTTCCGCATTCAATGGCTTTCTAATTATATGTACAATAAAGTTATTTTTTTGCAAATTCTAATCAGCGACATCATTGTCAACCTACTACATTTTTTTTCACAATCGATCAAAATGGGCAAATATTGTTTTAATGTCATACTTACTTGAGAATGTCTGCTTAATGTCCAATGTAGTGTGGTTAACAAAGTAACTGAATGCAGAAGTCCGAATGTGCGAATATAAAACCAACTTTAACCAAGTGCCTTCCGCTCCTTGAGTTCTCTCCAGCGCTGGAAAGCTGATCCGATATTTACACGGGACCTACTTCTTGCCTTATCGTTCCGAAGACGTTTTCCTCTTTTGTATTTTATCCGCCATCTCTATCTTTCTGTCGCTTGGCTCGGCTGTTCACTGAACGTTCTGTCCTCCATATCATGAGTAGACACACCCCTTACTGCTGATTGGCTACAAGTTTGTTTTGGTACTCAGCCCCAACTCAGTTTTTGAAAAATTGCTTACCCTGCCTTTAAAATTATGGTTACAGGTGATGGCCATAAACGTGTGTGTCCCAATAACAAAATAATAATAGATATCTGAAAAAAATATGTCTTATAAGCAGGTAGCTGGAAATTATTAGAACTTGGTTAGGCTATTTATAGGCAAATAGACCAGAGCAGCAGTTAAATGTAAAATGTGCTAAATTGTCATAACAATGATGTCAAAATGGAGACTTTCTGACAATGTTAAAATTTAATGTATTTAGCAAAAAAAAAAAAATCACACAGTATGAGCACACAAAAGAAAACATTTGTTCTACATTGACTGTACAAAGCGAGAGCTAAAAGGCCTTTGACTATTACAGGTCTGAGGGGTGTTCATGTGTGAGTGTAGAGTGAAGGCAGTGTGTGTGATATTCACGCTTGACCACATGTTCTTCATTTGACTGAGCTGTAGATCACATCCTCAGATCTGGGGAGAAAGGAAAGGAATATGTTAATGTGCCACCAGAAGGTGACAATCCATCATTTCTACAACACAAAACAAGAGGTCTGATTAAGCCTTGAATATGTTTCATTTGGGTTCAGATGAATAATTTCTCACCTGTTGGCATCAGACGGATGCTGCATCTCAATGGTCTCTTCAGTCTTGTTCATGTCTTTCTTCTTGAACTGATGGACACTGGCATACTGAATGTCTTCAACATCTCCAGAGTCTTTTTCTGTTTGTTTTCTCCCAGAGCGTTTGGGCTTCTTCGCTTTAATGTTGGCATACAGATCATCCCCCTGATTGGCTGATACTAGTGAATACACTGGAACGTCATTGGTCGAAGCCGTTTCTGCTGATCTGCCAACACGATCATCCTGCTGTTTTATAAAATAACATAATCACAGATATTAAAAGATCAAACTGAAACATCATGTCAAATATAAAATATATATCATGATCCTGCTGTTTTTGTAGATTCAGGTATGTATTTTCAAACTTGCCTGATTTTGTCTGACAACTTTAGCGCCACCATCTCTCCTCTTTTTCCTGGAAAAAAAAAAATGTTTGTTACAAAGTACTGAACAGTAATATATTGCAAGTAATATTTAATAATTTGCGATAAGTTTAACAAATCCTGCATTTGTGTTAACTTGTGAAATGTAGGAGCTTACTTAATAAACACAATGATGATGAAGATCAATCCTCCACATCCCGTCACAATCCCAGTAACTGTGTGCAGAGCAGCTCTCTGAGCCCCTGAAACAACATGTTCATGAAGATCATTTCACACCAGAGACAGATGAAACTCAAAGAGTCTGTTTATACAGAATACCTTTAACAGAGACTGAAACAGACGCTGATCTCTGAGATCCATGTTGATTCTGAGCCTCACAATAGTAGCGTCCACTGTGACTGGAGTTAAAGCTGGAGATGATGAAACTCTGTCCAGATCCAACAGCTGAGGTTTGATCCTCCTTAAACCAGCTGAAGATCAGAGCAGGAGGGTTTGAGTCACTGCTGCAGCTCAGAGTCACTGAATCTCCCTCCACTATTTCACCAGACGCACTGATGGACACAGAGACGCTCTGTGGAGGATCTAAATTAAATATATTTAAAATATGAACATAATTATTTTATTTAAGCCATGACTTTCCATTAGCATTATTGACAGTTACTGAAGTGTATCTAAGTAGAAATCAAGAGATTTTGGCCCCGTTTACACTATAGTGCGTTTTCGTTTTAGAATGAAAACGATCAGCGTTTACACTACCGTTTCCGCTGCGTTTCAGAAACGATCTCCGTTTACACTACACAACCGAAAACGCATGTCACGTGACCATTCATGCAGGTACAACCATAGATATGTATAGGTAGATCCCTATTATTTAGATCGCGGACGCATCTGTGTGCTTGGTCTCTATGGGTACAATACAGAGCGTTCTGTTACTGTTTACACGGTCGTCAAGGATACGCAGAGAGAATGTGGGCAGTCACGCCATCGTTTCCAAAAGTCTCAGTTTTGGTCCGTTTACGCTGAAACGCTACCCCAGAGTTTTCAAACTAAAACGGGTCTGCAGCGTTTTCAAAAGTCTCCGTTTTCGACCTTGAAAACGCCAGAGTAGTGTAAACGATAGACGTATCCGTAGCAAAAGTTATGTGTTTTAAAACGAAAACGCACTAGTGTAAACAGGGCCTTAATTTCTGTGATGAGATCCGAAGATGAAAATCTACATCTGAACTGGTGCACAATAAATAAAACAGTATTATATTTACTGATTTATCAACCCATGGATCATAGCCCTGCTAAAAAAAAACAATAGAAGCCCAATAGAAACCATCACTGAAATTCCAATGGTTTCCATTAAAATACCATTATAAACCATTAGCGTTTTCCAGTAAAACCATTACAAAATTCCTTTTTGTAGTGTGTTTTGGGCATTTTTCCAATAGGATTTAACATCCCACCATTATAGTTTCCATTAAAACCAATACAATTCCCATTATAACCATTAAATTCATTACATTTTCTATTGTGTTTTGGGCAGGGTTCATTACATTATTAAAAATAAATCCTGTCTTCTAAACAAAAGTATCATGCAGCCTGAAACAAATTCTGAGAAATTGAATCACAATAATCACTGAAATAATTCACTAATGTTAATGAATCAGTTTGTACTCACATTCAACATTAAGATAAACAGGTGGAGAGATCAGATGTTGATATCCGGAAACAGCACACTGATAGTTTCCTGAATCATGACGACTGACTGACCGCAGCTGAAGCTGATTCTCTGAGATGATTCCTGGAGTTACTCTCTGTGCGTTTCTGTACCAGATGAATGTTGTTTGTTGAGGCAGAGAGCAGCTGCTTTTACATCTCAGAGTGACTGAATCTCTCTCTTTCACACTCTGCTGTGTCTCCACCTGCAGATCTGACAGAACAACAACAACTCACTGATTCACAATCAGATTGAAATTAATTAAAACTTTAAGAGGATGAAACTAGTAAAGAATGAAACATTTATGCATTTGCTTTTATCCAAAGTGACTAAGCATTGCATCAGTACATGTATTTCCTGGGAACTGAACCCATGACTTTGGCATTACTAGTGCTGTGCTCTACTGTTTGAGCTCCTGGAATAACAGGAGACATAATGTGTGTTTGTGTGTCTGTGGTGTATTTCTGAGAGTTCACTATACCTGTGACGTCCAGCTGAGCTCCAGGACTCCCCGTCCATTTTCCACCCTCAGTGTCGGTAGTGAATCTGCAGTAGTAGATGTGTTTATCAGCTTCTGTTACATCAGTCAAAGTGATACTGCAAGTGTCTTTATATTCACGGACACACTGAACTCTTCCTCTGTTTACTGGGTCTGAACACAGGTCAGGGGTTTCTGTAACAGCTACAGCAGGTTTGGTCCAGAAGACTGATGTGAGCTGATGATTATGAGGATATTTTACAGTACAGGACAGTTTCACTGTTGATCCCTTTAATGCACAAATATATGAAGGGCTGTAACTCACTCCCCAATCCTGCTGGCCAACATCCCCTGAAACACAAAACACAGAAATGAGAAAGATAATTAGGCTTTCAAACACATGAATCTTTCATTTTCTTCTTGATTTCAGCTGATGCCTAACTTTACGAACTCTATTCAAGAGAAATAATTCACTAATATTAATGAATCAGTTTGTACCAGAGGTGTAAAGTCCAGGGGTCAGAAAGTAAAATTCCTGCCATATGTTTATTGCACCCATGAACTCAGCAGCTGATTTCACCAGAGGAGGAGCCAAGTCAGTCCTTTCAAGTCACAAGCAAGTCCTCTAGTTAATGAGATAATTAAGTGACTAATTAAATGATGATTGTGCATTAGTGATGAACACCTGCTGTTATTGAGAATTACAGAGGATCAGATGTTGATGTTTTATTGGTTAAAATGATGCCACCATCACGGAGATCAGTTTGCTTTAGTTGGGCTCTTGACCCTTGGCTCTTGTGTTAGATCTCTCTCTGTAGGAATGTGTGTGGTGTTGTACAGTGAGCAGCTATTAACTGTTTTTATGTGATGAGATAGTAATCATGAGCTGGCCTGATTGTATCCAAAATAACTTTTTTATTATTTATATTTGTAGTTTTTGAATAATCAACCCCGTGAAACTACAGTATGCAAGGAAAGTATTGCTCTAATAGTTGTAATGAATTATTAAATCTACTGTATATAATGCATGTAAATATTTGAGCTCTTGTACTATTTGTACTATGTGACAATCAACAAAATGCTCCATGCTGCAATGCATGCTGGGTAACACCATAGTAAAAACAACTCCCATCATGCACTGCAACATGAATACTGTCACCACTGTTGAGGATCCTTTGATAAGTGTTCATGTCTAAAAGCTTGAGCTCATGCATTTCTTTTTTCCCAATATTTAAGCATTACAGTGGCATTTATTTAATAGGACTTTTTTTGTAGTTCAGTAATAGCTGAATGTCAGTCAATAAACCAAAGAGAGACACCTTCATGATTTTCATTCAAAGAATTTGAAAGCAGCAAGTGTAAGCTAATCTGTTACCTCAAGCTTTTAATTCAGCAGTGTAAAAATATTTGTTGTGAAACAATATTGCAATTGTTCAGTAGCAAATCACTTTGCGCTACTAAAAGGGTCAAGAGCCCAAATAAAGCAAACACTGATCTCCATGATGGTGGCATCATATTAACCAATAAAACATCAACATCTGGGCTGCGTTCAGCCCCGACAAAACGGTGCAAAACGTTTATTAAACGGAAACGGTGGTGCGTTGAACACCATGTTCTGATGACGCAAGTGCTGCAACTATGGCAGCTGAGAAGGCCATTTTTGTGTTCTTTTTGAAGAATTTTTGGAGCCTGATGAAATCTGTATAAATACGTGTTTAATACTGAAAAATACACTCGATGTTACAGTCACTGCCCTTGCCGTCCAGAATAAAAGAGAACATCCCAATCGAGTGAAGGGATTTGTGGAAACTGTGGTTCCTAATTATTGTGATCCAACATTTGCCTCGCATTTCAGGATGAAAAGACAAACATTTCAGGTGAAAGATAATCCACTTCTTACCTCCGAGACTGTGTTATGATCTATATGACCTTATTATTTTTATTGTGAGTATTAGGCTTATCATTATTGTTGATCACTGTTGTTATGCTATGATATTGTAATATTTACCATTATATAATCAGAGGAGCATAGACTTGGTCGGTGTTGTGTCATTTAAGTCACTTAAGTGAGCCTAAACCTGCAGCTCAACAATAATCAGAACATAAATTATTATCTGTGAAAAAAAAAAAAAATGCAGTCACTTAACCTAAACCTACAACTCAATAATCAAAAAGATAAATCAAAACATAATTTCTGTAAAAAATAAAAACAATGCAGTCATTAAACCTGCAGCTCAACAAGGTTTTTGGAGACATGCTCACTTTCTACACATTCATCTTTCAGTCCAAGTTATGAGCGGTGAGGTACAAAGATGTGTGCACATACACATAAGGAGAGCGCGAGTGTGTCACACACACACACACACACACACACACACACAGGGTCTCTCTCCGGTATAACACTCAAACAGTGGCAAAGACACCTGAGCTAGTAGTTTGTTTGTTTTTTTAAATGACGTGATTTTGAACAGATGTAAACAATGGCAGGAGGCTTAAAATTATAGACGTGATACCAGCTAAATTTAATTATTGTACTAAATCGCAGAAACGTAGTACTTTGGTCTGCTATTCCCTGCTCTGTGAGGTAACGTGAGGGAGGAAACTAGCTGAAGTTAGCTAGTTAATTAGCCATGTTATCTGTCTCGGTAGCAAGCCAAATAGAATTTATTTCAACACTGAAACAACCGGCGAATGGGTCTCTGTCTTGATCGAGGGTGAAAGAGAGAGGAATAAAGAAGACACATATCGTGAAGTATTTATTTAGCGATCGGCGCCAAAACGTCATCTGTACGGAACATCGTTGTGTACGGAACATGGTTAGTCTACGTCACCCGAAAAATTCCCATACAGCAGACTTCGTCTTTTTGGACGGGGGAAAAAGTTCCTTCAGCCATCATCCTACACACAAGTGACTCTCACTGACCGCTCGCACCAGCCAGAGGAGGAGGGGTCGTGTGACTCATTACGCTCTTCACTGCTCACAACTGAGTACTGCACTTTCAGTCTTTGACAACACGTGAAAAACTGTGCATACCGCAGGAACGGTGTAACGGAAAATTTTAGTGGTTTTGAAACCGCGAATTTTCCAAACCGCGGTATACCTTGAAACCGGTTATCGTCTCACGCCTACTTAGGCCTATATAAAAGCATCCAAAAAGCAGCATGTCATGGGACCTTTAATACCGCGTGGTTTATGTGCATGTTGCTGCTGATTGGACTGACATTTTTGACACACCCGCCAAACAAGAGAAAAGGTATCTCAAACCCCGTTGCACACCGTTTCCAGGAAACATGTCGTTAAACCCGGAAACAGTAGCAAAACATTGGGCACCAGTCTGAGCTTGAAGGTGCCCCTGATCTTCTGTAATCCTCAATAACAGCAGGTGTTCAACACTAATGCACAATCATCATTTAATTAGTCACTTAATTATCTCATTAACTTGAACTCTTTGAGGACTTGAGATTTGACTCGAGACTCGTTTGTGACTTGAAAGGAATGAGTTGGTTTATTCAGTTTTCAGATTTTCAGTGAAATCTTAGCCTTTTGAAGTTTAACCCTCATATTAATCCATATGGCAATTCTTGTCTCCGTACCCAAATTTAAGACCTCTTAAAATTGAGACTTTTTGTACCATTTAAGAGTTGTCATGGCCTTAAATGTAAACAATTGAATTGAAGACGTTTTAAGGACCCGCGGAAACCCTAAAAACAGGAACTCCCTACAGTTCAGTGCAAACATTTCTGTGATGCATTTGGCAAAAAAGTTTTGTTGATTATGAATTTTACCTTTGAAATTTGAGGCAAGCGCAACTCTGGCGTCCCCGTTGTTTGTGAGCAGTGGTGTGATGGCGATTTAAATAAAATACAGATTTCCAAACGTACGAGTATCCCCTTGAACTTGGTAAAAAAAATAATCTGTTTACCATCTTGACTGGAAAATACTGTTTTCATAGTCAGTTTTTCATTTATAATTTGCTAATGTTAGTGAATGTTTACATTAGAGTGCACGTCCTACTACGCTGAAATTAATGAGCGGATAGCGACCTCTCCTGGTTGGAGACAGTATTAACATCATAAACTGAAAGCAATCTTTATGTGACTTGCTTTTTAAATGTTTTAAAATTGATCATCCGAGTCTAATATGTCTTAAAAATTTCCCATGTGGCCTGTGTGTATTTGCAGCATGTTTGTGTTTTTGTTTGTTTGTGTTGTGAGTTTGCAGCGTGTTTTGATCGCAATGTGTGTATTTGCAGCATGTGTGTTGTCAAATTGATGAAGATGGTTTCTTAATTTTCAGGTTTTTTTATTTTTTATTATTATTATTATTTGCAGGTGTTTTTTCATTTGCAGCAAGTTGAGCTCCGGCCACTGTATGCACCTTTTACACTAGCAAAGATTTTAGTTGGTGTCTAGACTCACAAATTCAGTCAAAAAAAAAAAAAAAAAAATAGTGAAATATTTAACTAATGTTAATGAATGAATTTGTACTCACATCCTACTTTGAGATTAACAGGTGGAGAGATCAGATGTTGATATCCGGAAACAGCACACTGATAGTTTCCTGAATCATGACGACTGACTGACCGCAGCTGAAGCTGATTCTCTGAGATGATTCCTGGAGTTACTCTCTGTGTGTTTCTGTACCAGATGAATGTTGTTTGTTGAGGCAGAGAGCAGCTGCTTTTACATCTCAGAGTGACTGAATCTCTCTCTTTCACACTCTGCTGTGTCTCCACCTGCAGATCTGACAACAACAACAACAACAACAACTCACTGATTCATCAGTTTAAAGGAGAGGGTGCTCGCTGCAGAGCCAGATGGGAGGAGCTGGAGCTCTATCTCCTTCTTGCTGGAGGTAATGGGTGGAGCTAGACACCTAACCACACCCTAACCCTAACCCTAACCCTACCCCAGGGTTTCCCAAACTGGGGTTCGCGAGGGAATTACAGGGGGTTCATGAGTTGATGACAAGCAGATAATTAAAATATATTTATTTAAAAAAATAAAAATAAAAATAATAGGCTACGTAATATTAAAATAAAAAATCTAAATACAACTAACAAACATATATATTATTTGTTTAATTTGTGTCATGACCGACGTCTTGACAACGGACACGATATCAGAAAACTGTGAAGTCACGCAAAATGGACAGGTTGGTTTTTGTCCAGCACAAAAAAGTACCAAAGCAAGAAAATCACTGTAAGTAATGAGGACTACATCAAATTCAGACTTGCATCCATAGACGGTGCTAATGGCAAGCCCTCTCACATGTGTGTTAAATGTATGGAGAAACTGGCAAATGAATGTATGAAACCAGCTTTTTTGAGAAGACATTTGGAAACAAAACATGCAAACTTGTCGACAAAACCAGCTGAATTTTTCCAGACAAAGCTGGACAGTTTAAAACAACAGCAGAAGCTGATAATTAAAACAGCCACTGTGGCCGAGAATGCCCTGAAGGCTTCTTATGTGGTATCACAGCGCATTGCCAAATGCAAAAAGGCCCATACAACTGCGGAGTCTCCGATTATTCCTGCCGCAGTTGATATATGCGAAATTATGTTCGGACCAGAGCAAGCTAAAAAAGTTTAAAAAATACCACTCTCCGATAACACTGTTTCTAGGAGAATTTGAGAAATGGCAGATGACACTGAAGCGCAGCTAATTGATAGATTTAAAAATGGAACTCCGTATGCGCTGCAAATTGGTGAGTCTGTAGATGTGGCAAGTCAAGCCCAACTGCTGGTTTTTATTCGCTGTGTCTGTGAAGATGTTTTGGGGTGCTTTATCCTGCCAGAAAGAACAACAGGAGCTGAGATTTTAGACGTAATCAGTCGATTCATGACATCAAAAGGACTTAGTTGGGAGAACTGCATCGGCATATGCACCGACGGAGCTAAAGCAATGACGGACTCAAGGAAGAGATTCATTGCAAGAGTTAAGCAGGTGTCACCCAATATTGTGGCAACACGTTGTGTTTTACACAAAGAAGCACTCGCATCAAAAGAACTGTGCCCAGATCTGAATGAAGTGCTTATTTCTGTTGTTATAATTGTCAACTTCATTAAGACACGACCATTAAATGTTCGTATTTTCTCAGCACTCTGCTCTGAAATGGCGCTGATCACCATGGACTTCTTTTACACTCAGAGGTCCACTGGCTGTCTCGCGGATCCGTTTTGCGGCGAGTTTTTGAGCTGCGCAATGAGATCGCTCAGTTTTTATCCGATCAGAATTCGAACTTGGCCACACACTTCAAGGACCCTGCATGGAACGCAAAACTTAAATACTTGGCAGATGTGTTTGATGAACTGAATAAGCTTAACACTAGTATGCAGGGTCCCCATACAAACATCCTGGACCTGTCCGACAAAATCAACAGATTTACAGAGAAGGTTCGACGCTGGATAGAACGGGTGAGAAATGGAGTAACAGCAATGTTTTGATCTCAGCAATCACAGTTTTCTGCGTCAGAATTGTGGACGTGATATAACATCGTTTTGGTTGAGCCCTGTTGTTTTGTCAACATATCCAGAGCTCACACAAAAGGCACTAAAGATACTCTTGCCTTTTGCAACTACATACTTGTGTGAGAGTGGGTTTTCAGCCCTGGGCTCCATTAAAACAAAGCAAAGAGCAAGGCTTGATGTCAAAGATGAGATGAGGGTGTGCCTGTCAAAGACTGCCCCCAGAATTGATGATTTGTGCAAGGCTCACCAAGCACACCTGTCACATTAAAAGGACACCTGTCACACTGAATGTCTACCAGTGTATGTAGACGTTATTTCCATTACGATTTGACTTTTTTTTTTTTTTCAAAGTAAAGAAATGTTACAGGTTTATTCAAATGTAATGTAAAAGTGAAAACTTAAATGTATAATAAGAAAACCCCCCATTTGGGAAATCCTGTATTAAAAGATTTCTAAATTATAGTCCAGTGTGAAAAAAAGTAATGTGTTATAAAGTTATTTTACATTATATGTTATTTGAATTGTACTAATATGAAATTGTATATGTTCAAATGTGTTATAACAATGTATGCAATGACAAGAACTGGTCAAGATTTTTGTTAAATGACAAATTACATTTAAGTTTGCTACTTTGTTTCTTGATGAACCCTTTCACACACCTTCAGAACACTTGGGAACGTAAGTCAAAAACCCAGTCAACAATTTGATCTCACAGTGATGTCACCATGATCTCACAGGATACTCGTGATGAGGTCACAATGTGAGGTAACAGTGAGCTAAAAGTGTAACCTCACAGCGCCCTCACTGTGTGCTCATACTAATGTGAGGTCAAAGTGCACTCACTGCACAGAGACTAGATTCTTACTAAGTAAGTAAGAATACTAAGTAACATTCTTACTAAGTAAGAATGTGAGGGCTGTAGATACTGCTTTGGATGCGACTAGCTCAAGGAGTCCTGTACATTGTTCGGTTTCGGTTGAGCCCGTGCAGCAGGGCAACTGGGTGACAGTGAGGCGGCATAGTCGCGGGTCAAAACACCACTCTTCCGTTCCGATCAGAACATCAAACAGGTTCTCCCCACTCGGTGAAGCACCCACTGAGAAACCTGATGAAAGTGCTCTAGTTATTGGCGATTCTATTGTACGGAACGTGAAAATAGAGTCACCAGCCACCATAGTCCATTGTTTACCCGGAGCCAGAGCGCCTGACATCTTGGCAAATTTAAAAGTGCTGACTAATGCTAAACGTAAATTCAGTAAGATTGTTATCCACGTCGGCGCTAATGATGTTCGACTTCGCCAGTCGGAGATCACCAAAAATAATGTTAAAGAGGTGTGTGAACTTGCAAGTACGATGTCAGACACTGTAATATGCTCTGGTCCGCTCCCTGCTTACCGGGGTGATGAGATTCATAGCAGACTGTCGTCACTTAATGGCTGGATGTCTAAGTGGTGCCCGCAAAATAACATAGGCTTTATAGACAATTGGAAGAATTTTTGGGGCAGACCTGACCTGTTGAAAAGAGATGGTGTTCATCCCTCCTGGGGTGGTGCCGCTCTTCTCTCTAGAAATATGGCACATAGTCTTAGAGTTTGTACTTGACTAACTGGAGCCCAGGTCAGGAAGCAGACAGACTGGCTAAACCGTCCGTCTGCTAGCCGCCTCACGTCACCAAAGTCAGTTAACTCTCAGCACATAGAAACTTTTTCACCTAGATATCACTCTATAGAGACTGTGTCTGTTCCCCGAACTAGAAAATACAGAAAACATCCAAACCAAAGTAATAGTAACAATTTAATTGATGTTCAACAAATAAAAAAACGATATAATACAGATAAACACACGATAAAGCTTGGCTTATTAAATATTAGATCCCTTTCTTCAAAACCACTTTTTGTAAATGATATGTTCACTGACCATAAACTAGATGTGCTTTGTCTGACAGAAACCTGGCTAAAACAAGATGATTACATTACTTTAAACGAGTCTACACCCCAAGATTACTGTTACAAACATGAACCGCGTCCAAAAGGTAAAGGGGAGGTGTTGCTACAATTTATAGAAATATTTTCAGTATCTCTCAGAGGTTGGGTTTCAAGTATAATTCGTTCAAGTAATGGTGCTTCATATAACGTTATCCAAAGAAACAAGTGTTAATGATAAATCCTGTGATGTTTGTACTGGCTACTGTATACAGGCCACCAGGGCACCATACAGACTTTATTAAAGAATTTTCTGATCTTCTATCGGAGTTAGTGCTGACTGCAGATAAAGTCCTAATCGTTGGTGATTTTAATATCCATGTTGATAATGACAGAGATTCGTTGGGATCAGCATTTATAGACATTCTAAACTCAATTGGTGTTAAACAACACGTGTCAGGACCTACTCATTGTCGAAATCATACTCTAGATTTAATACTGTCACATGGAATTGATGTCAGTGGCGTTGAAATTTTGCAGCAGAGCGATGATATCTCAGATCATTATCTAGTCTCCTGTATATTCCATATAGCTAAAGCTGTAAAGCCAACTTCTTGTTACAAATATGGTAGAACCATTACCTCTACCACAAAAGACTGCTTTATAAATAATCTTCCTGACTTATCTCAGTTCCTCAGTATATCCAATAGCTCAGAACAACTTGATGATGTAACAGGAACTATGGACTCTCTCTTTTCTAGCACTTTAGATGCGGTTGCTCCTTTACGCTTAAGGAAGATTAAGGATAAGAGTCCAACACCGTGGTATAATGAGCACACTCGCGCCCTAAAGAGAGCAGCCCGGAAAATGGAGCGCAGCTTGAGGAAAACTAAATTAGAGGTATTTCGTTTAGCTTGGCGGGAAAGTACCCTATCCTACAGAAAAGCATTAAAAACTGCTAGATCTGATTACTTTTCGTCTCTTCTAGAAGAAAACAAACATAACCCCCGATATTTATTCAATACAGTAACTAAATTAACGAAAAATCAAGCATCAACAGGTGTTGGCATTTCCCAAGAGCATAGCAGTAATGACTTTATGAACTACTTCACTTCCAAGATCGATACTATCAGAGATAAAATTGTATCCCTGCAGCCGTCAGCTACAGTATCGCATCAGATAGCGCACTATAGATCCCCTGAGGAACAATTCCACTCATTCTCTACTGTAGGAGAGGAAGAATTGTATAAACTTGTTAAATCATCTAAACCAACATCATGTATGTTAGACCCGATTCCATCTAAACTACTAAAAGAGCTGCTTCCAGAAGTCATAGATCCTCTTTTGGCTATTATTAATTCATCATTGTCATTAGGATATGTCCCCAAAACCTTCAAATTGGCTGTTATTAAGCCTCTCATTAAAAAACCACAACTTGACCCCAAAGATCTAGTTAATTACAGACCGATCTCAAATCTCCCTTTTCTGTCAAAGATACTAGAAAAGGTAGTATCCTCACAATTATATTCCTTCCTAGAGAAAAATGATATCTGTGAGGAATTCCAGTCAGGATTTAGATCGTATCATAGTACTGAGACTGCTCTCATTAGAGTTACAAATGACCTGCTTCTATCATCTGATTGTGGTTGTATCTCTTTATTAGTTCTACTGGATCTTAGCGCTGCGTTCGACACTATCGACCACAACATTCTTTTGAATAGACTACAAAACTTTGTTGGCATTAGTGGAAGTGCCTTAGCATGGTTCAAATCGTACTTATCTGACCGCCATCAGTTCGTAGCAGTGAATGAAGAGGTATCATATCGATCACAAGTGCAGTATGGAGTACCTCAAGGCTCAGTACTAGGGCCGTTACTTTTCACGCTCTATATGTTACCCTTGGGAGATATTATCAGGAGACATGGTGTTAGCTTTCACTGTTATGCTGATGATACTCAGCTCTATATTTCTTCGCGGCCCGGTGAAACACACCAAATTGAGAAACTAACGGAATGCATAGTCGATATAAAAAACTGGATGACGAGTAATTTTTTACTGCTAAATTCTGAAAAAACAGAGGTGTTAATTATCGGACCTAAAAACCCCACATGTAACCTAGAACATTATCTAACACTTGACGGCTGCTCTGTCAATTCTTCTTCATCAGTCAGGAACCTAGGTGTGCTGTTCGATAGCAATCTGTCATTTGAAAGCCATGTTTCTAGCATCTGTAAAACTGCATTTTTTCATCTCAAAAGCATATCTAAATTGCGACCAATGCTCTCAACGTCAAATGCAGAAATGTTAATTCATGCGTTTATGACCTCAAGGTTAGACTATTGTAATGCTTTATTGGGTGGTTGTTCTGCACGCTTGATCAACAAACTACAGTTGGTCCAAAATGCAGCAGCTAGAGTCCTTACTAGAACCAGGAAATATGACCATATTAGCCCGGTTCTGTCAACACTGCACTGGCTCCCTATCAAGCATCGGATAGATTTTAAAATCTTGTTAATTACTTATAAAGCCCTGAATGGTTTAGCTCCTCAGTACTTGAGCGAGCTCTTATCGCATTATAGTCCTCCACGTCCGCTGCGTTCTCAAAATTCTGGCCGTTTGATAATACCTAGAATATCAAAATCGACTGCGGGCGGCAGATCCTTTTCCTATTTAGCACCCAAACTCTGGAACAGTCTACCTAACACTGTTCGGGAGGCAGACACACTCTGTCAGTTTAAATCTAGATTAAAGACCCATCTCTTTAGCCTGGCTTACACATAACACATTAATACGCTTCTATTATTCAAATCCGTTAAAGGATTGTTAGGCTGCATTAATTAGATGAACCGGAACCGGGAACACTCCCCATAACACACGATGTACTCGTTACATCGTAAGTTGAATGGCATCTGCGCTAATGTTTGTCTGTTTCTTTCCTAGTCTGTTTCTCGGTCCGTGTCCGATCAGATGGTGGGTCGGCGCCGGGAGGTGATGTCTGCGGCCCTGATCGTCGGCGGAGACCAGGACGCCGGATGACCCCAGAGATATATCCCCAGATATATCACCCAAAAATAACAAAATAACTAAAATATAATAAAATACCTAACTACATAATACTACTATTGTTAGAAATTGCAACAAAATTAAAATAGAAATATAAACTTTTGAACTGCGGGTTTCGTCTGGTCAGAGGAGAACTGGCCCCCCGACTGAGCCTGGTTTCTCCCAAGGTTTTTTTCTCCATTATGTCTCAGAGGGAGTTTTGGTTCCTTGCCGCTGTCGCCTCTGGCTTGCTCAGTTGGGGACACTTAATTTCTAGCGATTATCGCCGATTTGATTGCACAGATACTATTTAAACTAAACTGAGCTAGACAATGACATCTCTGAATTCAATAATGAAATGCCTTTAACTGAAAATTGAGTGTTTAATCTTATCATTATACATTACTGACACTCTATCCTCCAATTTGATACTGTTAAGTGCTTTGACACAATCTGTATTGTAAAAGCGCTATATAAATAAAGGTGACTTGACTAGGTACCCAGCATGCATTGCAGCATGAAGCTTTTGATTGTCACCATTGTTGAGATTCATACACTGATTCTTGATGTCTCTCTTTGTGTTCAAATGACACAGTAGTTCAAAATATTTTTTAATTATAATGCTTTTAAAATCCTTCATAAGTCATCACACTGCTTGATCCTACACTGTATAATCAAAAAGCTGTTATAATTAAAAAGTTTATGTTGATAACGTCTCACAAAGACTGCATACTGAATTTAAGTGATGATTTTGTTAACACAGTCTCTTTTTGGTATCATCAGTAACAAACCAATGTCACCTGGTTGCAGTCTCTTTTTGCTTTTCCTTGCCATAACAAATGTGCTTTACAAACACAGTTACAGCAGCCCCCCAAAAAATATAATGTTAGGAAATCAAGGGTCAAGAGCCCAACTAAAGCAAACACTAATCACTTTGACGGTAACATCAAACAAAACATCTAATTCTCAATAAGCGCTTTTGTAGACGTCAGAAATAAAGTCAGTCTGGTTAGTAATGAGTGGAGCTGGTGATGCTGTTTGTGGAGTTGTTTAATCTTTCTCTTCTGAGATCATGAGAGACTTAATGTCTTCTTTTATTTCAGTTGATTTCATCTAAGGCTGTGTCTGGAAGTCAGTTGTATGTTTGGAGAAGGTTCTTATAACAGAAATCTGTTAGCTGGGCGTGCACTCGTGAGCTCATCATGTGAGAGCACTGTGATATCTCTGTGATAGTGTTGAGAAACAGGAAGCAGAATGTCCCCCAGCGACTGATATTTGAGCTGCTTCCTCTCAACCTGCTCAACATTTTGAATTCACAATGAACTCATATATTACTCACACTGTGAGGATCAGCGTATGAGAATGGTGTGACGTCACTGTGATCATCGCGTGATCTCATGTTGACTGGGAATCATGTTACTACAGTTTTGCAACTTTTTTTAAAGAATGAAGAAGGTCACCTTTTACAGTCATTATATGAATGAGTACTCAGAACGTTTTATTTAATAATTCTCTTTTTGTATTCAAAAGAAAGAATGTCATACAGCAGATGGAGTTACATGATAAAGTGCTTGATGTATGTGTGTGTGTGTGTGTGTGTGTGTGTGGTGTATTTTCTGAGAGATCATTAGCTCTACCTGTGACGTCCAGCTGAGCTCCAGGAATCGCTGTCCATGTTCCTCTGTTTGTAGAGAATCTGCAGTAGTAGATGTGTTTATCAGCTTCTGTTACATCAGTCAAAGTGAGACTGTAAGTGTCTTTATATTCACTGTCACACTGAGCTCCTCTGTTTTCTGGGTCTAAACACAGGTTCGGTGGATCTCCATCAGTTACAGCAGTTTTGGTCCAGAAGGCTGTTTTGCGCTCATGATCATGTGGATAGTTTAAAACACAGGATAATTTCACTATTGATCCCTTTAATGCACAAACATACGAAGGACCATAATTCACTGCCCAATACTGCTGACCATCAACCCCTGAAACACAGAAATGAGAAAATTAGGTGGTGTTTCAGGTGTTTTGAAGAACCAATGCTTATAAACTATCTCTTCATTTTGACCATTTCTATATGTTAGCTCAGAGCAAAACACTCATATCAGTTTAAGAGCTACAAGTGTGAAGAGCTCAATCAGTTTTTCAAGAGTGTTAAAGTGTTTGTTTAGTGACTGAAGACTCACCTGCAGTCATGATCACCAAGATCAGAGGAAGAGACGTTACGAGTGACACCACCATAGTGATTTCTGCAATCATAAAACAAACAATTATGACATTATGAGCATCATCTAAATACAACATCACAAACATTATCTTGATAATCAGAGGTCATGATGATTTCTGATTAATTCACAGCTCATTAAAGGCTTGATGTGCGCTGAGGATGTTTCTCAGGTCAGGCCTTGTGTGTCTAAAGAGCTTCACACAATGTTTATAAAACTATAACAAATTTTGAGCTTCTGGAGTTAATATCAACTCATCACCACATTTTCACAAATATCAGTTGCAGATCTACAGAATTATTTTATCTAATGCTAAATGCTGTAAAAATGGTCTTACCGTGCTGCAGTGTCAATGTCTCAGTGTCCACACCCAAATGATAAAACCATTAGCAGCTTAAAGCATCAAACGCCTATAGTTTTCACACTTTAATGTGCAGTCAAAAATATTTGTCTTCCTCTTCCTGGATATGTGTGACACTATCTCAAATGCACAAGACCAACTCCAAAAGTCTCCAGATCCAAACAAATAACAAGCTTTAGAGTTCACTATTGTTAAATCTTTGTGAGAAAACCAGGGGCGGTGCCAAAGAATTTTGAATGCAGATGCTGAGGGGGTGCTAGATCATTGACAGGGGGAGCTGGGCAATCAATAGTAAATACGACCAAAACAGGTTATTATTTTTCATATGAATAATAAAATCACCCAGTCAATTTTGTAACATTTTATTACATGGTTATTTGACACCTAACATTTTTTAGGCCGTTCACTCTGACGTTAATTTTCATGAATGTGTGCTGTGCAGGCACATATGTCAACTGTTTATGAGTGTGGGAGTATTATCGAGGCATGGAGGCGTCTGCACAATCCCTTGCTTTTTTTTTCCTGCAGAAAGAACTTAAAATACATAGCCGATCCGTCATTTTTGGATGCACTTTCTGCCGTCTCATGCAGTCTCCGTGAAATTCAGCGCGTCACAACAATGAACCGGCCCACAGACAAGAAATAAATCTAGGCCTATAGAAAGCTTGAAATGTAGGCTATACTATTATACGGACCAATTAAAATAAAAACAAATATTCTTTAATTATGTAGTCTGTACGAAAAGGTGCATTTCTCTATTAATTGCACGTCCATTAGATGGCGAGTCATCGTCGGCATTCAGCAACTTCATGTTTGCAGCCAACACTGAGAAAGCACTAGTTTAGTAATAAATAATAATAAATATCTTCTTTTTCCCAGACGCATTCATAATCATTAATTTTGCAGGTGCTTTGCGGCAAGCTTTATGCGCGCACTTGTGCGCGGAATCGGCTATTATACGCAAGTATGACTAGCCTATATTAAAGGAAGGTTTAGTAGGTTATTTTAATTTAACATAAACGCGCGACTAGTTGACTAGAAGAATCTTTAGTCGGGCACAGGCCTAAGTGATCAGACTTGTGGTTTTTGCATGGTGCATAGTTAAATGGATTAAAAAAAATAAAAAATCCCATTTAAGGAACCGATCCATTCTTAAAATAAAATGCTATGACATTACGAAAAGTGCAACTGCAAATCACGTCATATTGTACTGCTTTGCATGTTATGCATGCATAATGAGTCAAATGTTTATATATATAAAGCACCTGCTAGCCCCTCCCTAGCGCCGCCCATGGAGAGAACATGTGAAACATGTTGAGAAAGAGCTGTGTAAAGATGCTCATTATGGCTGCAGGAGCGTCTGGGTGGATCTTTCAGAGATGAAGCTTTATAACTCTTTGTTTCACTTCCTCTTCCTGGATATGTGTGACACTATCTCAAATGCACAAGACCAACTCCAAAAGTCTCCAGATCCAAACAAATAACAAGCTTTAGAGTTCACTATTGTTAAATCTTTGTGAGAAAACCAGGGGCGGTGCCAAAGAATTTTGAATGCAGATGCTGAGGGGGTGCTAGATCATTGACAGGGGGAGCTGGGCAATCAATAGTAAATACGACCAAAACAGGTTATTATTTTTCATATGAATAATAAAATCACCCAGTCAATTTTGTAACATTTTATTACATGGTTATTTGACACCTAACATTTTTTAGGCCGTTCACTCTGACGTTAATTTTCATGAATGTGTGCTGTGCAGGCACATATGTCAACTGTTTATGAGTGTGGGAGTATTATCGAGGCATGGAGGCGTCTGCACAATCCCTTGCTTTTTTTTTCCTGCAGAAAGAACTTAAAATACATAGCCGATCCGTCATTTTTGGATGCACTTTCTGCCGTCTCATGCAGTCTCCGTGAAATTCAGCGCGTCACAACAATGAACCGGCCCACAGACAAGAAATAAATCTAGGCCTATAGAAAGCTTGAAATGTAGGCTATACTATTATACGGACCAATTAAAATAAAAACAAATATTCTTTAATTATGTAGTCTGTACGAAAAGGTGCATTTCTCTATTAATTGCACGTCCATTAGATGGCGAGTCATCGTCGGCATTCAGCAACTTCATGTTTGCAGCCAACACTGAGAAAGCACTAGTTTAGTAATAAATAATAATAAATATCTTCTTTTTCCCAGACGCATTCATAATCATTAATTTTGCAGGTGCTTTGCGGCAAGCTTTATGCGCGCACTTGTGCGCGGAATCGGCTATTATACGCAAGTATGACTAGCCTATATTAAAGGAAGGTTTAGTAGGTTATTTTAATTTAACATAAACGCGCGACTAGTTGACTAGAAGAATCTTTAGTCGGGCACAGGCCTAAGTGATCAGACTTGTGGTTTTGCATGGTGCATAGTTAAATGGATTAAAAAATAAAAATCCCATTTAACTGTTACATATTTCTCAATCTTTGTATAAAATGAGATGTCAAACTTAACAAAAGCATATCACCATAATAACGCTTTGGAAAGTGGAGTAAATGATGACCAAACGATGTAGATGTGGTTACTCTAAAAATTCAAAATACCAGAGGTAAAAATGAATCCTTGTGATTTAAGATCGAATATAAGCTGTTTGAAACTCACTTATAAACTGATCAAATAAAACACAATGTCAATATCACACACTGGTACTTGATATTACAAAGAAGTGCAGGTATCTTGTGGAAACTTTGGGCCGGGGACAATGAGTCTCAATTCAATTTGCATTAGAGCATCATTGAATACACTGTTAACCCTTGCTGTAGAAAAATGGCCAAATTCTGAGAGTAACATACCGTTTTCTATAAAAACAGAAAAATATTGTAGAAAACAACACAGTAAAACCTCCAGTGTTAAATCAACACTCCCAGTGTATATATAATCCACACACAGAGTGTTAAAAAAGTAACACTGAAGCAGTGTTAAAGTTAATGAGATAATTAAGTGACTAATTAAATGATGATTGTGCATTAGTGATGAACACCTGCTGTTATTGAGAATTACAGAGGATCAGATGTTGATGTTTTATTGGTTAAAATGATACCACCATCATGTAGATCAGTGTTTGCTTTAGTTGGGCTCTTGACCCTTGACTCCTGTGTTAGATCTCTCTGTAGCAATGCATGTGCTGTTGTAAAGCGGAGAGATCAGTGCTGTGCAGTGAGCAACTGTTAGTTGTTTTCATATGATGAGGTAATCATCAGGTGCTTACCTGTTTGCATCCAATATACAACCTTTTTCATTTTTTTGATTTATGTTCTGCTTTTGAATAAACAACTCTGTGAAACCACAGTGCGCAATGAATTTACTGCTGTAGCAGTTATAGAGAAAGAATTTTAAATCTAATGCATTTAAATATTTAAACTCCAGTCCTACTCAGACACACACAGACATCAAGAACCAGCGTATGAATCTCAACAATGGTGACAATCAACAAAATGCTCCATGCTGCAATGCATGCTGGGTAACACCATAGTAAAACAACTCCCATCATGCACTGCAACATGAATACTGTCACCACTGTTGAGGATCGTATGATAAGTGTTCATGTCTAAAAGCCTGAGCAATATAATTCTTAACTTTTTCCAATATTTAATATTACGATGGCATTTGTTTAATAGTAAATTCCTGCAGTTCTGTAACAGCTACAGCAGGTTTGGTCCAGAAGACTGATGTGAGCTGATGATTATGAGGATATTTTACAGTACAGGACAGTTTCACTGTTGATCCCTTTAATGCACAAATATATGAAGGGCTGTAACTCACTCCCCAATCCTGCTGGCCAACATCCCCTGAAACACAAAACACAGAAATGAGAAAGATAATTAGGCTTTCAAACACATGAATCTTTCATTTTCTTCTTGATTTCAGCTGATGCCTAACTTTACGAACTCTATTCAAGAGAAATAATTCAACTTTTGATGATATTCTAATTATATGACCAGCACCTGTATGTCCCTGAACTATCCACCTCTGTCTGTAATATATCTGCTTGTTTTACACTCTTTGGCCACCAGGTGGTATTGTGAGCAAATGAAGGCTCCAGAAATTAACCCTTTTGTGAACCACTTGGCTGAAAAGCTTAAAGCTTCGAGGCTTCATTTCACCATCACTACCTGGAGGATCTCTGGAGGACCCCCTGTTGGCCCGCAGCCCCTGATTGAGAAGCACTGGTTAAAAGAGCTTCACTTGTAAGTAAAGGATCAACAACATTGATCAAACCACCATTCACCAAACACACAATATACTTTATTTTAATTATTGTTCACACAATCCGTTTAACACATTTTTAACTCTTTTAAACGCAGTACAAACACGTCTGTCTGTGAATGGTCACAGATAAGAAATGATAAGAACAGCAGCATGACGGGAAGTTAAACTGCTGCTGAACTGCTGAACTATTAATGAATAACACACCAAAAATGAACACCAGCCTTCCTCTTTCTCAGAGAAGTGTCTGCGCCTCTTCTCAACAAGTCAGTTCACCTTTAGAAATAGGTATAGAGTTTCAGACAACTCAAGAAGAGCTCAAAAAGAACATGAAAGCATTCTTTAAAAGCAAATAAATACAGCATCCAATTCACTATTGTTAAAGATTTGTGTGAGAGTATGTGAAACGTTTGCTTTGAGAAAAATGAACATTTAATTGCAAAGATTACACACATTTCAACACAAACATCAACACAAATTAAAAATGAAAATTCACCCTATTTATTTTCTTAATGCATCTTACTGTGATCGGTCCATCCATATGATCCACCTATCCGATGTATAAAATAAAGTCTTGTTTGTTAAGCACAATCGCTTTTTAGTCTCAACTATTTCATGCCGCCTTTAATGTAGGAAAATGTAGGAGTGTGTTCAGTGATGTGATCACATGCTACAATTCTTCATGCAACTTTGATGCTGCTGTAGATCACAGAGGAATCATCCACCATTTCAGCATTTGATCTGTTCGGTAAGAATAAAAAAGACAAAAGATGAACCAGATGAATAAAACCTTGTTTCTCTAAGTTACCTGTGCCTCATTCTTCTTAAGAAAGCTGGAGAGTTTATGTGTTTGTTCACATCTTTAACACTATTGATGCTAGACTTGGTGAAGTGCGTCTCACCCGGCAGAAACAGTGTTTCCATTCTGACATCCGGCCTCCGCGGTCGTGTTCCCGGTGTTTCTGTGGTGCTGGACGCTGGCGTACTCAACCTCATCTTCATCTCCAGCTCTCTGGGGTTTTCTGGGTCTGCTGTGAGTGACGCTGGAGTACACTAAGTCATCCGCATCGGCTGTTTTTGAAGGTTTCGTGCTTGTCTGATCCGTCACAGCTGTGCTGTTATTTTCCTGAATAAACACACACAGACCGGATGATCCCACTGTGATCACAATTACATGAAAACGTGCTGAAATAGATGCTGCTCTGGACTTGCCTGTTTTGAAAGGCCACTTCCGACCCCAGCGTCTCCTGTTTTCCTGCTGGAGAGAAGAAAAATGAAACACAGCGTCCATGTCATGGAAAGCAAAGACTAGCTATAACTGATGTGGCGTAGAAACAGTTTTCACTCAGACATTTCTAGTAACAGTTTCAAAGAAACAGCAAGTAACATGTTGACTTAAATGTGAAATTTGAGAGACAAAAAAACGTATTTTCGTGTAAAATATAGCTACTCTCAAACTAGTCAACAGCTACTCAAACACTATGTAGATCAGGCAAATTGATACTTTTATTTATGCATTGATTTGATTAATTTGATCAAAAGTGATAAAACAAACATAAGAAGACATTTATAATGTTACAAAAGATTTATATTTCAAATAAATGCTGTTCTTTTAAGCGTTCAATTCATCAAAGAATCCTGAAAAAAAAAAAAATATGGAAAAACTGTATTTGTTCTTGTGCTGTCCTGAAAATCCTGTAGCTAATGTGTTTCTTGTTGAAAAGTGACCAGTCTTCTGAAAAATGCTTGTCATTTTCTCGTTATGCTATATTTCCACTAAATCTTGGAATTAATCTTTTTGTCAACTTGTTTTCTGTCATTTTTAGCACAGGTTTTGTATTTCATTTCGGAACTGACTGATCATAGGCCTCATTGATGAGCTTATGCACCTCAGTTAGCATAATTAGTCAATATTATCTTAAAAATCAAATATTTGGTAATAATATAGCATAATGAGAATTGTCTAAGCTTTTTTTTTTTTTTTTTGTAGACCAATAATTTGTTCCAAATTCAAGAGTTGTTTATACCCTGTGTAAGCAAAGTCAGTAAGGTTAAGTCCAGTACGATTAACATTAACTAGCATTTTTACCGGAAAAAGAGAATACTCTCCAGGTTAAAAGTGTCATAAAAGTAGTTAATATATGACTTGTGTGCTGTACATTTTACATAAGGCACATAATATATAGATCTTCTGAAGTCTTATGACAGCTTAGTGTGAGGAGCGTAAAGAAAATGTAATTATATGGTATTGTTCAAAATGCAAGATGAAGAATGAGATTGTTTTCTACATGATGAATGAGTTAAATATCTGTTTATTCACCTCACATAGCTATTGTATAGTTTGGATTATAGCACACAAGTCACATAAACCACTTTTATGAGGTTTTATGGTGTTTTTCAGGTTTTTCCACAGCAAAAACGACAGCAGTTTTTTCTTACCTGATGATTTTTATTACTACAATAATAATGCAGATGCAGATGAGCGTTGCCCCGATTCCAGCAGCTGCATACAGAACGGTTTTCTGGCGACCTGAGTGAAGAAAAAACATGATTTCACATGATGCCCGTGACACCAGCAGAGTTCAGTGAGAGCCTACAGTATCATATTAATACCTGCAGATGTTACAGACACAGACGCTGATCTCTGAGATCCATGTTGATTCTGAGCCTCACAATAGTAGCGTCCACTGTGACTGGAGTTAAAGCTGGAGATGATGAAACTCTGTCCAGATCCAACAGCTGAGGTTTGATTCTCCTTAAACCAGCTGAAGTTCAGAGCAGGAGGGTTTGAGTCACTGCTGCAGCTCAGAGTCACTGAATCTCCCTCCACTATTTCACCAGACGGACTGATGGACACCGAGACGCTCTTTGGAGGATCTGAAAAATATAAACATTACATCTCACAGTGCATCATTTGATCAGTCTGGACTGAATGTTGCTGATATGAAGATCAAGTCTTGACGTACATCTAACACTGAGAGTGCGGGCAGGAGACGACAGATGTTTCTGATCTCTCACTGCACAGCTGTAGTTTCCCGTATCATCACTGCTGACCGACCGCAGCAACAGCTGATTCGAGCCGATCGATTCTGATACACGCTTGCTGTTTTTATACCAGGTAAAGTCTGTTTTATCTGAGAGGTCACAGGTGGTTTTACAAAATAAAACAGGTGATTCTCCCTCAACGACCTCTTCAGGAATCTCCACTCTGAGCTCTGAAATCATGGAGAAAACATGTTTTATATTTACATGAAAGAACAGAGTAAAATCTGTCAGTGTAACATTAGTTTGACTCTACCTGCCACATTGAGTTCAATCCCAGGATAACCAAGATATCTTTCTTTTTTTATATCTGTCAGGATTCTGATGCAGTACTGTGCTTCATCCTCATGCTTCACATTACTGAGACTGAGAATGAGTGTTTGGTCTTTCTGGAGGAACTGAACTCTGCCGCTGTAATCTGGATGATTCAACAGATTGACGGGTTCTTCACCTTTATTTGGGTTTACAGTCCAGAATATCTCTGTCACAGTGAGACGATCTGGGTGTTTATAACTGCCTGATAAATTTATTGTTGAACCCTTTAGAGCACATTTCTTCATATTTAAGTACTGAACATTCCATTCCTGGCTGAAAATGACTGGAAAATATAAAACAGGTAAATACAGGTTTTGAAATACAACAGTAACACACACAGTAAAAAAATAAAAAAAAACAGTGATAAATCAACACTCCCAGTGTATATATAATCCACACTCAGAGTGTTAAAAAAGTAACACTGAAGCAGTGTTAAAGTTAATGAGATAATTAGTTTAGTAATTGAGTGATGATTGAGCATTAATGAAGAACACCTGCTGTTAACAAACTGAATCACTGAAAGAAAGAGAAAAAAAAGAGACAAGACGAGCAGAAATACAAGAACTACAACTGACTTCAGCCACAGCCTTAGATGAAATCAACACAAGATAAAAGACATTAAATCACTCTGATTTCATTCAGAGTGCTGTCATTGATTGATTTAATACTTAATTTTGTTCACATGAAATATAAAGCTTAATCAAACAGTTTTCAAAATAGTCTAAAAGACTTTTAAAAGTAAATCAGCACTAAAAGCTTAAAACTGCATTATCATACTGACATCAAGAATCAGCTTATGGAACTTCCGGTTATGGAGTGGTACTGAGAAGACGCGAGTTAACGACCCTCTTATAATTTTGAATATAAATCCTTCAAGCTCACTTAAAATTTTTATACATCTTTTGTTATTTATTGCACAAAAGTCTAACAACCGAAATGGCGCCAAAAAAGAAGAACAGAACTCAAGAAAAAGTGAATAACGAGGCTCAAGAGATGTCGCAGGATTCTGACTATGCATACGGACTAAAGGAGGTAGAGGAAGATGATGACAGCGAATCTACTAAAGGAACCGAGTTGAACCCCAGCAATGCAGATGTGTTACAAGCCATTAAAGAAATGGACAAACGAGTTACGAGTAAAATTGACAATGTTATGTCAGCGGTCAAAGAGGTAAAGGAACGCGTGAAGGAGGCCGAGGAACGCATTTCTGGAGCGGAAGATGAAATCGTTCATCTTAGTGCTCGTGCAAACTCCCTTGAATCACAAGTTAAAAAACTGACAGAAAAGGTTGACGACATGGAAAACAGAAACAGACGGAACAACCTGAGGCTGGTGGGTTTACCGGAAAAAGAAGAAGGAAGCGATGCATGTGCGTTTTTAGAGGCCTGAATTCCAAAAATATTGGAAATGGATTCGAATACATCGGTAGTTTTGGAACGCGCACATACACTCATAAAACAAATGTGTTAAAAACAACACAACCTGTGTTATACTTTAACTCACCTGTGTCAAGCTAAGGACAACACATTTTGTGTTCATTTCAACTTAACCAGTATGTTATTCTTCTTAACACAGGTTGATATTCTTAAAATATTTAACACACTAATGTGTCATAATGGCACAAATATGACACAAATTGTGTGATTTATGACACATTAGTGTGTTAAAAAAACAGATGTGTTAAAAACAACACAACCTGTGTTATATATTAACACACCTGTGTGTCAAGTTAGGGACAACACATTTTGTGTTAATTCAACTTTAACACAACCAGTGTGTTATTCTTTTTAACACAGGCAGTGTGTTAAAATATTTAACTGTTTTCAGCATCAAATAGCCAGCATCACCTGATCACACTTCCTCTTGGGGTGTCTTTGCTATAATAATCTGCTCTGCAAACAGAATTATAGCAGAAAGAAAGAAACATAATATAAATTTAAGGGTCGAGAGCCCAACCAGAGCAAACACTGACCACAGTGATGGTGATGGTGAAGTTTTGTCAAATGAAACCAACATCTAAACCTTTGTTAATTCTCATTAAGAACTTTTGTATGACAGAAATAAAGTCTAACTGGTTAGTAATACTGTAAGTGAAGCTGGTTATGCTGTTTGTGGAGTTATTTAATCTTCCTCTGCTGAAATCTTGAGAGATTTAATGTGTTTTATTTCAGTTGATTTCATCTGAGGCTGTGACTAAGTCAGTTGCTGTTGTTGTGTTTCTGTTCGCCATTCTCATTAAGTTCAACTCTGCTTCAGTGTTACTTTAACACTCTGTATTGTGGGACCAAACACACTCTGAGCAGTGTTAATCCCTGAAGGTCCTCCAAATAACGTCCCCCAACCCTTTAAAGAGCTCCACATCATGAGCATCTCGGGAAACGTTCTGGGAACGTCATTGACACCAGCAGGACGCTCTGATAATGCTCTGGGAACATTACATTTCTAGCGGGGAAATCCATATACCTGACATGAGTGCATTCACATCATCCACCAATGAAAAATAGAGGCGTGAATTTGGTTAACAGCTTGTGGAGTGATGTAGGCAGCAATGTGATTGGATGATAGTTAACAAATATTGTGTTGGACACACTGTGTTGTTTCTCTCTCTCTCTCTTTCTTTTTACACATGGCCAGCTTAAAATTACACAAAATGTGTTAAAATGGCCATAACACAAAAAATGTGTTATTATTTAACACATCTTTTTTGAGAGTGTAGAGTGGGCCCACAACAAAATAAGGATGTTCGGAACACAAAACGGGATGCCAGTGCACCACCAAGAACACTAATAATGAAGTTCCTAAACTTCAAACAAAAAGAACAGGTGCTTAGAGTGGCCAGGTCCAAGGGGGTTATTGCATACAAGGAACACGCTCTTCGCTTTCATCCAGATGAATCACAGGAAACAAAGAGCTTACGATGGAGTGAGACAGAAGCTGCGAGAGAGAGGAATCGGTAAACACAGGATCATATACCCCGCTCGTCTGCTTCTTACTCACCAGGAGAACTCAAGGGTGTTTGACACACCGGAGGCGGTCGAAAGCTTCATTGAAGGATTAGAGACAGAATAAAGGTGGGCTCAATCCAGCTAGACTATTAAAATCCTGAATGTAGGTTTAAAATAACCATAAACTATTCCTTTTGTTGTGGAAACTCGATAGTGAATCGAGACCAATTTGAAAATAAGTATGTTCAGATATTATTGTTCTCTGAAAATCTGAAAAAGAGTGTTTATAGTTTAATATAATATGTGAGAGTATGTTACAAATAGGGTTGTGATGATAAATATAGACGCAGAAGTACCTGATAGTTCCTCACGGGTGTGTGGACCAATCAGCGCCATATACAGAGTGTAAGGGTGGGATCAAACGCAGTAGTATGGACGCTACTAGGGAAATTGGGGCTGTTGTTGAATGTTCTTTAAGTGTGTTGTTCATGATTGTTTATAGTTTTATTTTTCGCTTCTCAGTATTTAAGATAGTTGAGTTTGTAAAAGGCAAAATACCTCTTAATAGGAAATGTAAAAGATCATGGGGGAAACAGGGAATGTGAAATCTGTAACCTGGAATTGCAGAGGATTGGGCAATATTAAAAAAATAAAGCAGGTAATGGATAGGATCAAACAATTACAAGCACAAGTAGTTTTTCTTCAGGAAACGCACATGGTAAAAAGTGAGACAATTAGGATTCGTCGGAGATGGCAAGGGCAAGTTTTTGCTGCTTTTCACACTTCTAATGCGAGAGGAGTAATGACTTTAATTCATAAATCAATCCCAATACAGGTTCAGAGAGTAACTAAGGATACACTAGGAAGATACATTGTCTTACAATGTACCTTTTTTTCAGAAAAGATCAATTTAATTAACATTTATGGTCCAAATGATGACAATTAAAACATTTTTTAATGATTTGTTTTTGTTAATTGCTAATTTGCCTGGATACTATCTTATGGCAGGGGATATGAATTGTGTGTTAGATCCTACTAAAGATCGTTCAACAGGGATTGATAAAACACATACTAAAGCCAGGAAGGTGATACAGGAATTTATGAAAGATCTTAATTTATTAGATGTTTGGAGTGATCTTAATCCTGCAGCGATATCATATTCCTGTTATTCTGGTATGCATCAAACATACTCACGTATTGATTATTACCTAATTTCTGCACAATTGCTTAACAATATAACGGGTTGTAGTTATCACAGTATAGTCATCTCTGACCATGCAGCGGTATCTTTATCATACAAAACTACAAAATTCATAAAAAAATCTAAATCCCCCTAAATGGCGTTTTCAGATAGGATGGCTCCATGACCCAGAGTTTGTAGAATATATGGGCAAACAAATTGATTTGTTTTTTGAAATTAATAAATCTGAAACATCTGCTTGTATTAGATGGGAAGCATTCAAAGCTTTTATTCGAGGACATATAATTGGGTTTTGCAGTTCAAAAGCTAGGAAGTCTAGACAAGAAATGAAACAATTTTCCATAAATTTTCCACAATTTTCCATAAAACTTCAGATATAGTGGAAGCAAAAGAGAAATTATTATTACTCAGGTCTCGATATAATGAATTGTCAGCAAGTAGAGTAGCTTCAAAAGTTTTAAGGTTGAAACTAAATTTTTATGAATATGGAGACAAAACAGGACGGTTGCTTGCTTGGCAAATTCGACAACAACAAACGGAGCGTACTATCACAATAATTGAGAGTTCAACTGGAAATATACCCAGTCAACACGTGAGATCACGCGATGATCACAGTGACATCACACCATTCTCATACGGTGATCCTCATGTGAACTCATTGTGAACTCAAAATCTTGAGCTGGGGGTATTAGACATCTACAGAAGCGCATATAGCATAGATTGAAACATAATCAACATCTGATCAAGTTCATTTATTTTTTTTTACATATTTTTTTTCATTAACTAACATGTCTAAACAAACCCACAGTTATAGCAGCTAAAGTAATTGCAATGTTTTAAGTCAAGGGTCAAGAGCCCAACTAAAGCAAACACTGACCTCGATAATGGTAATTCAAACAAAACTAAAGCATCAACATCTAAAGTCAGTCTGGTTAGTAACGTGTGAAGCAGGTGATGCTGTTTGTGGAGTTGTTTAATCATCCTCTGCTGAGATCTTGAGAGATTTAATGTCTTCTTTTATCTTGTGTTGATTTCATCGAAGGCTGTGGCTGAAGTCAGTTGTAGATCTTGTTTTTCTGCTCGTCTCGTCAATTCTTTTCTGTTCTTCTTTCTCTTTATTTCAGTGGTTCAGTTTGTTAACAGCAGGTGTTCTTCATTAATGTTCAATCATCACTCAATTCCTAAACTAATTATCTCATAACACTGCTTCAGTGACCCCAGGTTTCACAGACAATGCTTAAGCCTAGTCCCAGACTAAAGTGTAAATCTGAGCTGTTTTAACTGAAAGAAACTTGCACTGACTGATCTTAAAATATATCAGTGCCTTTGTTTTGTCTCAAGATGCACACCAGTTATGTTTTTTCTAAGGCATGTTAATAAAAATTACTCCTAATTGAACAATGGCCTAATCCTGGTTTAGTCTAAACCCTGTCTGTGAAACTGGGCCTGAGAGTGGATTATATAAACACTGGGAGTGTTAATTTAACACTGGGGGTTTTACTGTGCAGAAGCAGTTCTAAAGTATGATATGCTCTACCTTAGATCTTCTACTCTGTAGTTTTTGTTAAAACATCTCTTTTGTTTTACTTATGCAGCCTCATCCTCTCTATATCCCAAACCTTCTAACATGCTGCCCAGTGAATAATAAAAACTGTTACATGAACACAAAAATGGCACCACTAGCCAGTGCGTAATTTGACCTGTCACTCGGTGTAATGCACAGGACTGAGGGTGTGTGTGTAGTTTTGAAGAACTGAAGAGCTACAGTATGTGCGCAACACATTCCTGCCATTCACATCAAACCGACATTAAACACAGAAATACAGACAAAAATACAGAACGACAGTCATGGGTTTCTTCATATGCGTGAACATAAGATTTTGAGACTCACCAGAAATCATGAGCAGAGAAATCAAAGAGAAAAGGCTGAACATTCTGGAAGACATCAGGAAGACTGTTAACATGACACTAATGTACTGCAGACTTAAGTGTATATTCAACTTTGTATATTTAAATGTAATATTTTATAATCTAACTATACCGAAACTGCAGAAAAACATGTATTTGCGTTGTAAAAATATAGTTGTCCCTACCTTGCTTGAATCTGCAGAGTTTGAGTGTCATGTATCAATGACAGTTGATGTACTGTATGCAATGTTTAACTATTATCAGACATCCTGTCTCTCCTCACTTCCTCTGTCTGAGTGTGAGACGCTCCTCCTTCAGTCACAGGACACTAGAGCGTATCTCAACACAGATCCTCAACCAGCCCTGATGAGAATGTCTGAATCAATCAAACCTCATTGCATCTGCACTGATGCATTAAATCAGACAGACGAGAGCTGAACTGAAGAGCTTTTTACATGGAAGTTCACCGAAAAACTATGGAAACTCAAGTCAATGTGACATTCACATGGCACTGGAGAAAATAGCTCCCCTTCCTCTTCTTCTTTCTTTTTACAGTTATGCTGATGTTGCAAGAGCCATGAGAAAAGTGCAACATGCACACGTGAGAAATGGCTTATTAACAGCACTGACTTCCTCTAAAACAGTGATCAACACTCATTCAACAAATAACCCAGTTATTTCATATAAATATAGAGTAAAGAGCAAAAATCAGGAGGATTTAATAATTGATAATTCACTGTTAATCTTATACCTATATTATAATTCAAATAAAAATGAGTGAATGTGGTTAACTGTGAGGCCGCTTTCACAATGCAAAGACATTTCGCAAAGACGACTTACACAAGTTGTTTATGGGGTTGATCTCAACTTGAAACATGTGATTGTAAGTTCACAACCCAGTCAACAATTTGATCTCACAGTGATGTCACTATGAGCTCACAGGATACTCGTGATGAGGTCACAATGTGAGGTAACAGTGAGCTAAAAGTGTAACCTCACAGCGTCCTCACTGTGTGCTCATACTAATGTGAGGTCAAAGTGCACTCACTGCACAGAGACTAGGTACCCAGCATGCATTGCAGCATGAAGCTTTTGATTGTCACCATTGTTGAGATGCATACACTCTCACTTAAACACAAATAGAAACATCAAGAATCGGAGTAGTTAATACTTTTTGTGTCTTTTGCTTTTATAATTCTTTCATAATTCTTTGATTATGAAAGTGACGTGACAAATTTGTGCTCTGCAATTAACCCATCCAAAGTGCAGTGGGCAGCCATTTATGCTGTGGCGCCCAGGGAGCAGTTGGGGGTTCGGTGCCTTGCTCAAGGGCACCTCAGTCGTGGTATTGAGGGTGGAGAGAGCACTGGACATTCACTACCCCCACCTACAATGCCTGCCGGCCCGATACTCGAACCCACAACCTTTGGATTATGAGTCTGACGCCTAACCATTAGGCCACGACTTCCCAAAACCAAGACCGCATATTGAATCTAGGTGATGACGGTGGTGTTGTTATCATCAGTAACAAACCAATATCACCTGTTTGCAGTCTCTTTTGGTTTTCCTTGCCATAACAAACGTGCTTTACAAACACAGCTACAGCAGCCCCAAAATGTATAATGTAATAAAGTCAAGGGTCAAGAGCCCAACTAAAGCAAACACTACCGCCACGATGGTAACGTCAAACAAAACAATAAAACATCATCTAAAGCTCTGTTCATTCTCCATAAGCGCTTTTGTAGATGTCTGACAGAAATAAAGTCAGTCTGGTTAATAATGAGTGAAGCTCGTGATTTGTTTATTTCAGTTGATTTCATCTAAGTCTGTGTCTGGAAGTCAGTTGTATATTTGGAGAAGGTTCTTATAACAGAAATCTGTTAGCTGGGCGTGCACTCGTGACCTCATCATGTGAAAGCACTGTGATATCTCTGTAATAGTGTTGAGAAACAGGAAGTAGAATGTACCCCGGTGACTGATATTTGAACTGCCTCCTCTCAACCTGCTCAAAATTTTGAATTCACAATGAGTTCACATATTACTCACACTGTGAGTATCACCGTATGAGAATGGTGTGATGTCACTGTGATCACCGCGTGACCTCACGTGTTGACTGGGAATGTTCTAAACACAAGGAACTGAGGTGAAACATAGCATTTTTCTTACAGGTAAGAACCAAGAAACCAGTCAACAATTTGATCTCACAGTGATGTCACCATGATCTCACAGGATACTCGTGATGAGGTCACAATGTGAGGTAACAGTGAGCAATCAGTGAATCAGTGATTGCTGAATCAGCAACGGTAATCAGTGTTTGATTAGGGTTAGCACTGAACTTTGCAGGAGAGTCGCTCGCCAGGAACAGGAGTGGGCACCCCTGCTTTACATGATGACCTACTGTAAACATGTCATGTTAACCTTTAACAAGAAATGCTGTTGCAATCCTGCTGAAACCCTGCCTTACAAAACTGGGAGGGCAGCTATAAGAGCAGCAAACCAGCTTAGAAAGATTTTACCCCTTTTTCAGCAGGGAACGAGACTATTTGTTACTATTTGTCAAATAACACATTTTGTCAACGAAAGACTGTAAGACTGAGTTATTATTTAAAGTCTAGATTTTTGAGGCCACAGCGGACCGTACTGAGACCACACTCTGCTGGTCACACAGCCCAGATAGCAACATATTGTCAGCCCAGATCCGGCCCACATCTGGGCACATGTGGAATGATGATCTGGCCCACATGTAACGTGGAATGATGGCACTTGGGTGGACTGCTCCTGTTTGCCAGATCTGGGCCAAAAGTAGGCCATAGCAATGCCACATGTCAGCTAAGAGCAAAGAAATAAACCACACTGGACCAGATTTTCTGAGCCACAAAATCTTCATATATTATTTACAGAAAGTAAAATTACTAATGTCACATAGAATTTAGGATGGATAGTATGCACATTGAAACGCAGACACTGCTCCGAAGTGTGATTCGAAACACCCATGTCACGTGACTATGGTGAAACAAAGCATCGGGGCGTTTCACAAGTGTTTTGAGACGCTTTTTTTGGCTGCTGCAACTGTGTGTTTGTAAATGAGATCAGTGACTATCTCCTTATCTTGACGGTGATGACGGAATCATAACAATAAAAGCATTTAATAACTTTAAAAACAAAACACTGTTACAACTACTGATGAAATTTTAATGTTATAATCGCATATCCTGAAGGTGGGAAAAGTGCATGTGCACAAAATGCTAATTTGAGCAAAAGCATCATGTGGTCATACACAGACAACAAGATATTGCATATGAATCACCGCAGTGGTTACAATCAAAACCAAAAAAGTTTGAGAATCCAGGATGTGGAATTAAGGAAGAAGCGAGTTTTGTACTATGAAGCCACCCATCATGCATTGCGCAACATGAAACTTTTTCGTTGTGATTGTCACCGTTGGTGTGATTCATATGCAAAATCTTGATGTCTGTCTTCAGGATGTGTGATTATTTTAATGTTATTAGTGCTGATACCGCGGTTTCAGAAGGTTGGTGGCTATAAGTATCAAAAGCTCTGTTTGGAAGGGATTAGTTTTACAGGAGGTAGTTAGAGAAATTTGTGTTTCACAGACGTATTTGGTGTTTTTAATCCCGTCTGAATCTGCCATGTTTGTGTCTTTCTCACCCAATCTCTGTAATAATTCTGGGGCAAATTACTTATTGTTCTTCAGCAAAATCAGTGATCCTTTGAGAAATCTAATTCTGTCCGAATGCGAATGTCTGTGATTGCCGATGATATTTTTTTTCACAATGCGTTTCCTTGTGTGTTTTGGCCAACGTTAATTACCATAGGCCAACGTCTTACCACACGCACGTTTGATATATTTTCAAAAAAACAATAACAATAATAAAATCAAGAGCCAGATCACGCTAACTGTTAAGACGGGCTATTGTAATATCAGCGTCAGGTAAAATTACTCATTCATTTCTGCACTCAGTTACATAATGTTTTAATTAGATATGTAAGCCAACCTTTATGAAAATTAAGCATAAAATAAAATAAAACTAAAGTAACCACACATTAACTTGGTTTTGCTATACTAGCCATATAGCTTCACTATGGTATTTGTAGTAAAACTGATTATACTAATGGTAATCAACCCGAATGATCTCTGAAATGCCCAGATGTACAAAACAGACCCTCCCACCTCTGTAATAAACACAGAGATGTTAGTCCCATCCTAATTGGTACATGAAAATAGCAGACGTCAGGTGATAAAAATCAAAACTCAAACATAGTTTAGAAAACTGGTCCCGTCCGAATAGGGCTATAGGTGAACAAAATTAAAAACGAAACACCATTACAACTACTGACAAAGTCTTAAAGTTATTAGACGCTTATTTTGTTATGACTTCGTCATCACCATCAACATAGAAAGCTAGTACCTGATCTCATTCTATTTTGGCTTTCTTTGCCACAACAACTGTGCTTTACAAACACAGAGTTTTTCTTTCGAAAAAGTTTTAGTCACCATTTTCATTTGAACATTTTCACACATTTCTTTTCATTTTCAACACACATTTAAAAAAAACAAGCAGGAATAAATAGCATAAATACACATGGTTTAAAAGAAAAATACAATATTTGCTAAAAACAAACAATTAAAACCATTGTGTGTCTTGTTTTTAAAAGTCCATTTTGTGTGTGTGTGTTAAAAGGTGTGAGTATCTCAAAAGTAAAAAGGCAATTTAAAACAAGCATCTCATTTTTTGTAATAAAATCCAAGTCCAATGTCTAAAACACAATAAAATATAACAATTAAATGACTTTAAAAGTCATCTGTTGTGCAAGACCGGGGGTGAGTCCTTATCAATCCGTCTTCACCCCGTTCTCCTGAATGAGTGAGATGCTGTTTTTGGGCTCAGCGGAGATCCCCTCTCCTCCGGCCCGCTGGCCCGCTGTTCCCGTAGCCAGAGTGGTGAGGGTGCATCTAGGGGCGGCCAGGAGCGGTGGCGGCCGGGACCCTTCCCGTGCGACCCCGGCCCCCCCGTCCGAATATCGCCATCCGGTACCCCTGCAGCATTGTTGTTACCTTTAGCTCGCATGCATGGAGGGGTACCGTAACGCGCTTCCCCACCAGCAGGTTTCTGGTGGCCCAGATGGCATCCTTAATGACGTCGAGGGTGGGCCAGAGAAAGGTGAATTCCTGTGCTGTCAAGTCCTTCAAGCTCCGGCCCACCCCAAGGATGGCGAGCTGGTACCCTAACTGAGCCCCACCCACTGGTAGGCACGGGAAAAACAGGGGGCCGGTCTTGGCCCACAGGTCTCGCGCAGCGCCGCACTCCCAGAGCAGATGTCGGACGGTCTCCGGGGACTTGCACCCGGACCGAGGGCAGATCGCGTTTTTGGCCTTGCCTCTGGAGTGCATAACCGCCCTGACCGGGAGAATCTCATGAGCCACCATCCACGATAAGTCCTTGTGCCTGTTCTGGAGAGCGGGGTGAGAAGCGTTCCTCCAAACATGTTTGGCCTCACTTAGTGTGAGGCCTGGAACTGGACTCACCGGTTCCCGGTCCTGCACAAGAGAGACGAGATGCTTGTGGTTAGTTAAAATGGTGACATAAAAGGTATTTCTTTAAAAACATTTTTATAAAACAATACTCTTTGGGCAAGTTAAAAGACACTAAAGATTTTACCCGTTGATTTAAAAACCCCAAAGTTCTTAAGTAAGACCCCATCCAAAATCGCGTCATCGCAGCCGTCTTGTTTTGGTCTGGGAGGCCTTTTCCACCGTTTTCTGATCTCTTTTTGACCACCTCCCTCTTCAGTCTTTCTCACTTGGACCCCCACAGAAAGTAAAACTCCGCCCTCTCTAGGTCCATCAGGAATTTCCTAGGTGGGGTAAAAACAGAACAAACAAGTGACATTAGAGGTAAAATAACAGATTTAAAAATTAAAACCTTGCCCTCAAACGTCAGCTGTCTCAGTCCCCAAAACCCCAGTCTTTGCCTAACTTTCCCTATCATGTCAGTCCAGTTTCCCCGTCCTCCACCCTCTTGGTCAAATTTTACTCCTAAAACCTTTAAATCATTGTCTTTAAAAGCTAAATCGAGTCCACCTGTGTCCACGTCTCCCCACGGCCCGAAGAGCTGGGCCTCGGACTTGTTCCTGTTTAACTTGTTCCTGTTAAGGCCCGACCGTACCAGTCAGTCAAGTCCATTGCTCTTCATATTGATAAAACGTCCGTAGCTAAAAGGGTTACGTCGTCCATGTATAAAACACAAGTGGCTGTCAGTCCGCCTGTCCCGGGAACGTGAAGTCCTTTGATCCATTTGTCCCTTCTCAAGATCTGTGCCAGTGGCTCAATACAAGCCACGTACAGAAGAGGAGATAACGGACACCCCTGATGGACCCCGCTGTGGATATTTACAGCCTTGGAAAGATGCCCATTTACAAGGATTTTGCTGACTATGCCCTCATACAGCAGTCCCACCCAGGTTATAAACCTCTCCGGAAACCCCATTTTTTTCCAGTATCTGAAAAAGGTACTGGTGCGAGACTCTGTCAAAAGCTTTCTCAAAATCTAAATTTAGGACTACTAGCCGAATGTTTCTGTCTCTCGCATAACAGACAGCCTAGTGCTGATTAGAGACGCCATCTGTTATCTTTCTTCCGGGCACCGCACAAGCTTGATCCGGGTGGATCACGTCCTCTAAAACAGTCGACATACGTGTCGCTAAAATCTTACTAAAAAGTTTGCAATCGAAATTTAAAAGAGTAATAGGTCGCCAGTTCTTTAAGTCAGTCTTGTCACCTTTTTTGTGAAGTAAAGTAACTATCCCTGTTCTAAAACTGTCTGGAAGTCTGTCAAGGGTCTCAAACTCTTTAAAAACCGTGAGTAAGTCATGTGCTAAAATATCCCAAAACGTCACATAAAACTCTGAGGGTAGTCCGTCTAGTCCTGGGGATTTTCCCCGCTTAAAACCTCGAAGAGCTTTCTGTATTTCTAAAATAGTAAAATCTTGGAATAAAAGCACGTGTTGACCCTCCAACTTTTTCCCCATAAAAGACAATACTTCTTTTAAAATCCCCTTTGTTGTGCTTACCTCCCTCCCTCCAGTTTTTAGAGTTGTGATTGCCCCTCCCCGTGTTATGACCCTTTTAAAAAAGTACCTGGTACATTTTTCACCTTCTTCGACATCTCTTTCTTTACTTCTTAAAATTATTCCTTTGCTTTTAACTTTAGAACAGGCTGACATTTCTTTTTTTATCTCTTTAATTTCTTCGCTAAAATCAAACCCATTATTTAAAAGATTAAAATACCTCTGTAAGCGCTTCTGCAGCCCCATCGTGCGATTTTTTCCTTTTTCTTTTTTTTCCCTCCCTATCTTGCTAAAAAACTATTTTGTCCGTCCTTTAACCATTTCCCACCATAGTGCTCGTGTCTCATAGAAGTCTTGGAGAGTTTGCCATTGGCTAAACTGCTCCCTGTAATTTCTAGCTACCTCCTCATCTTCTAACAGGGAGCAGTTTAGCTTCCACAAACCTCCACCTACCGTAACACCCACAGGAAGTGATAGAGTGCAAGACAGCATAGAGTGATCTGAAAAAAAGAGGGGGGTTAATCTAGCATCGGTTGGCGGGAAGTCACTTGTAAAAATACATTATTTAAATACTAATTTAAAATCTTTGACTAAACCTTGCAATAAAACCGATGTTTTGTCCACCCTAAAATCCTCTGTTTTAACTCAGAAAGACAGGAAAAGGACAACACAGTTAAAATCCCCTGCTACCACTAGGGGGACTCTGCCTAGCATGTGGGGCTGCAAGTCTTCTAAAAGTTCATACCTTTTTTCCGTAAAACCATATACATTAAGAACGTTAAACTCTTTTCCTAAAAAGGTCAGTTTTACTAAAATTGTCCGCCCGTCTCTCACCACTGTGCTCCCCTTTACCAAGATATGGGAGTTGTTAATTAAAATAGCAAGACCGTCATTTCTGTTAAAATTTGACCCGCTCCAAATGGAAGGGCCTTGGGTCCACATCTCCTCCCACTTCCTGTAATTTTTTAAAAAGGGTAAAACACACTCTTGCAATAAAAACACATCAGATTTAACGGTTTTTAAAAAGGATAAAATACTTTGTGCTCGCAAGTGGGATCTCACACTTCTCACATTGATGGTGGAGATAGTGAGAGTCATGAGCAGTAGGGTAAAAAGGGTATGAACTATAAAAGAAGACATATTTAAAAGAATAAAACTACAGAGGTATCATTTAAAATCAGGTTGTGTCTTGTAGCACTTGTTCCTCCTCTCCCCCAAACAATTTGGGATCTGGAGGGAAAGTGCCCAACCCCTCAGGTGCTGCAGAGGAAAAATCTTGCGGCTCCTTTGGTGTCGATGTTCTTAGCTTAATTTGCAGAAAAGAAACTTCATTTGGAGATTCGGCCGGCCACATGCGGTCTAGATCAGGGTTCCTCAAATCTTACCCAATCCACTGCAGAGTTTAGCTCCAACCCTGATCAAACTCACCTGTCTGTGATTTTCTAATGATCTTGAAGACACTGATTAGCATGTTCAGGTGTGTTTGATTAGGGTTACAGCTAAACTCTGCAGGAAAGTGGATCTCGAGGTCCAGATTTGAGGAGCCCTGGTCTAGATCTTCCAGTGGGGAACTATCTAGCCGATGCGATGCCTTCAGCCTTTTCTCCTCCGTTTCAAACAGAGGAGATCTCGCAGTCCTTTTCTGCACTTGAGCATTTGGGAGTGAACAATCAGTTTCACTACCACTGTCCTCCACACTGATTTCTGAAACTGTTTCTAGGGAGGAAGCCGTTTCCTCCTCTTTGTCCTCCATTTTGTTTCCTATGTCGTCTTGTTGGGGAGTGGCTTCCTCCCCCTGTTCACACGTCAAACATGACTCCGCCTCTGTGGCCACCCCACTTAATCCTCCTTGTCCAATGCCTGAGGAGGGCGGGATGTTTGAATTTCCGCCAAAACCTCGGGCTCTGCCTCCTCCATTTCTTCCTCTGTTTGTTCTTTTTGTGGGGCGGCCATCTTGTGACTTCTTAGCTTAGGTATCTGACTTAGACCCTGGAATCCGCTTGGATCTTCCCATTGTTTGATGGGAACTCTCCAAGCGCAATTCCAGATACCGTCTTCATCTACTACCTTGACTGGTTGACTGCGAACCGTGCAAAATCTACCCAGCCATACAGCAATATAATCTCCACTCACTGTTTCATTGAACATTCTAACAATCACTGTTTTAAGTGAATTGTCAGAAAGCTTCTCAACAGAAAACATGGAGAGCTGGGTCTTACAAACATCAAACCTTTGCCAGAAATCTTGCAATAAAGAAGCAGATCTAAAACTAACATCAAAGCCTTTGTTCCAGGGAAGGGTCATCAAACAATTCAATTCTTCAGGTTTAAAATTCAGGGTTTTTTGGATTAGCTTCCTGGAGAAGTCAAGACGTGACATCCCCAGGAGCTTGCCATTCACCTCTTTAAAAAAGAAACACATGCTGTGGTGCCTCCGCACGCCGGCACGGGCAGCCGACATGGTGGAGGCACCACCCGCACGCAGCAGCTAAAAGACAATAAATTAACAAAATAAATAAGCTAAAACCAACCAATAAGTTAGCTAAAAGCAACAAATAAATTAACACAATAAATAAGTTAAGACCTTCTTACCTTAAAAAGAGTAGATTCTCCGCAGAGCGAGTCGTCTCCAATTAAAAAGCCGCTTGTCAATTTATCTCTTGAGGAGTGAGAACCCGTGTGACAAGCCACACACGAGCCTAACGGTCCTGCAAGAGGCGATCGCTGTCCCAACCGTCCGACCAGACCGCGAGATCTTAGCCAAAAGGCCGAGAAGCAATTACAAACACACAGTTACAAGAACCACAAAAAAAAATTTTTTTTAAATAAAATAAAAAAAAAGTTAAGACAAGAAGCACTGCCCACCACAATGGTGATTTCAAATGAAATAAACCAACATCTAAACCTCTATTAATTCTCAATAAGAGCTTCTGTAGACATTACACTGTTACAATGACCAGCTGGAGTGACCATGAGCTCATTACTCACCCCGGACTACATTTTCCAGGTTCCCTCTTCCCAGGAACTCATTATCTGTTAACACCTGTTTCATATCAGGAGGACTATTTAAGATACACACACACACACCACTGTTGCCAATTTAGCAATTTTTAGCTAGATTTAGTGACTTCCCCACCCCTTTTGAGACTTTTTTCCAAAAGTTTAGGGACAAATCTTGGACAAACCTTATCTAAGTTCTTATCTTGCCCACTGATCTATATTCATCTTTATATAGATCAGTGAATTTGCCATTATGATGTCATCTAGTGACATTTAGCTACCAGTTTTAGCTACTTTCAATTGAAAGCAGTTGACAGCGCTGACATTTACATTTTTACATTTAGTCATTTTGCAGACGCTTTTCATCCCCTTGGAATTATAAGGTTCTATCTGACATTTTTGTCAAAATTGAGTTGTTCGCATATTATTATTCTGTGACAACTTATTTACATTGTGTGATGTTTTTTTTTTTTTTTTTTTAAAGTTTTGAACATTTTAGGACTTTTTATTTAGAAAACAAAAAGGTTCTATCTACAAAGTCGAACTCTAACTTGGTTCTATAAGGTTCTATCTGTGAATCAGCCAATCAGCACTTCGAATGCATGCAAGAGGACCAATCAGGATCAACATTCTTTGTCATGTCGCCGGACTTCTCCGTAACAGCAGGAAAGATTAAACATTAAAAAACAATAATTAGGTGTCTGCATAATCAATAAGTACAATTCATCTTTATTCCACAAAGTGGCACTGTTTAAAACATAATGATGAAGTGATTTTTCACTCATAATTAGCACATGCATAAAACAAATAATCATCTGCAAAAATTTAACTGGCTTGAATGGGTTTACTGCAGAGAAATTACTGCATATAAGTGTCACTGTCGTTTGATGGTGGATGTGGTGAATAGCGATCAAAATTTTGTTTTTGAAGATGCTGAAAACTATAGTTTTGAGAATATATTGAGATTGTGAATATGAGCCAGATGCTGAATGTATACTGGGGAAATGCGCTCTGACGATGGCAGTGATGGTAAAATAATCTGCTCAAATCGAACCCTTTCAAGTTTCAAACGGTAATAAAGTATGCTTATTTTATTGTTTTTCCCCCCCTCAATAATGTTTAATTACCCACTATAATCCTAGCTAAAATTAACATTAGCACTGAACAAAATATTTAGTATTGCCCTTTGTGCCTAACTTAACCAAGAAAAAATGATTTATCCTAAAATATAGAATAAATGTGATAAAGAAAGCTTTAAATTTACCTTTCTCATACATGTTGACACATTGTTACAACACTAATTTTATGTTTTAAAACAAATTATAAAAAAAACTATTTGTATTTCTTGAAAATTGTTGCTTCAATTAATGTTTTGCAAGATAGAACCTTATTAGCCTGACTGCGTCAGACTTCGTACTTCCGCTCAATTTCAGTTAGCTTCTGTACTGTCTGATATAGCAAACCAGCTCCCAGATTATCTCCGGCTCCGCACCAGCCGTCCAACCAACGAACAGAGGGCGGGCTGAGAGACGTGACGTAGACGCTAAGCGCCAAATTTAAGATTGTAGTTTAGGTTTGAATGGAGGTTTAGAGGGTCTCTGTCTCTTTTATCTGTCGAGCTCGAACTGGCACCCTTTTGACAGGTCAGTGTCTCCTTTCTTTTCCAGTCCTTGAATATTGCCATGTCATGCAGAAATCTTGCAATTAAATTTCAGCATTTCCGACAGACTCGAAATGAACTAAGAGCTGTGTTTAACAGAACTAATCCTAACTTTGACAGTTGGCTGCAAATATTTTCTTGTTTGTCTCTACTGTCAAATATTAGTTTAGATGCACTAATTGTACCGTGGATGCGTAGATTTACTTCACATAATCTGCTAAAGTCGTTCACAGCCATCTTCACTCCAGTATTTCGTTCGATGGTTTTGTTTTCGCCGCATACCTGTGTTTACAGCCGAAGTTTGAGGCGGCTGAGCTGGCACATAACTTACTTCATAACCAAACATTATGTGATTGGCTTATGGGTACACCAAAGATTTTAAACTTCAGACAAGCGCCCGCCCACGAGAAAGTAAACACTTGTCAGTTATGCCCTTCCAGACTCTGTCTACAAAGCAAAGCGAAGTTTGGTGAAATGAAGCTTCATGAAGCATTAAACTTTTCAGCCAAGTGATTCACAAAAGGGTTCATTTCTGGTGGCTTCATTTGCTCACAATACCACCTGGTGGCCAAAGAGTGTAAAACATGCAGATATATTACAGACAGAGGCATTCACCAGAGGAAGAACCAAGTCATTCCTTTCAAGTCACAAACGAGTCTCGAGTCAAATCCCAAGTCCTCAAAGAGTTAAAGTTAATGAGATAATTAAGTGACTAATTAAATGATGATTGTGCATTAGTGATGAACACCTGCTGTTATTGAGAATTACAGAGGATTATATGTTGATGTTTTATTGGTTAAAATGATGCCACCATCATGGAGAGCAGTGTTTGCTTTAGTTGTGCTCTTGACCCTTTTAACAACTGAAAGCTGTTTGCTTTTAAGCAATTGCAATATTGCTTTACAACAAACATTTGCACACTGTTGAATTAAAAGCTTGATAAAGCAATTGAGCTTACACTCTCAGCTGATAAATAAATTAAATGGACATCATGAAGGTGTCTTTTTTTTTGGCTTATTGAGTAACATTCAGCGATTACAACACTGCAAAAAAAGTCCTGTTATATAAATACCACCATAATGCTTAAATATTGGAAAAGCAAAGAACTATATCATTCAGGCTGTTAGACATGAACACTTATCATATAATCCTCAACAATGGTGACAATAATTATTCATGCTGCAGTACATGATGTGAGTTTTTACTATGGTGTTACCCAGTATGCATTGCAGCATGAAGCATTTTGTTGATTGTCACCATTGTTGAGATTCATATGTTGGTTCTTGATGTCTGTGTGTGTCTCAGTAGTACTGCAGTTCAAATATTTATATGGATTACAGAGATTTAAAATATACTCAATAGAATTATTAGAGCAACACTTTCATTACATGCTGTAGTTTCGCAGTGTTGGTTTTTGAAAACCTGAACATATAAACAGTAACAAAATAAAAAAAAGAGCTACTTTGGATGTAAACAAGTCAGTGCCTGATTATTATCTCATCATATCAAAACAGCTATTAGCCGCTCTCTGCATTATAACAGCACATGCATCGCTGCAGAGAGAAATCTGACAAGAAGTCAAGGGTCAAGAGCCCAACTAAAGCAAACACTGACCTCCATGATGGTGGTATTATTTTATATTATATTACATCAACATCTGATTGGTTCCTCCTCTGGTGAAATCAGCTGCTGAGTTCATGGGTGGAATAAACATATGGCAGGACTTTTACTTTCTGACCCCTGGACTATCCACCTCTGTCTGAAATATATCTGCTTGTTGTACACTCTTTGGCCACCAGGTGGTATTGTGAGCAAATGAAGCCTCCAAAAATTAACCCTTTTGTGAACCAAGCTTAATGCTTCATGAAGCTTCATTTCACCATCACTAGAGTTTGGTATTACCAGGCTAGAACCTTATAATTCCAAGCGGAAAATGACTTTTTAGAATTAGAAGGTCCTATCTGCATTTGACCTGTTCCAAAAATCCCCATTTAAAAATGTGAGAGTTTTGATGTACATTTAGAATACATTTAGGGTCTCTGTCATTTTCATGTAGGAAAGAGACTTGTTCCCCATATCATTTTTGCTATATGGAATGCAAAAACTTTGAAGCTCAATATCTCAAAACCACTCAGAATGCAGATAGAAGCTTATAATTCCAAGGCAACGTTTTATCCAAAGCGACTTACAATTGGGGCTGACACACACACGCAGACAGACACACACACAGACAGATACAGACACACAGTGTACCAATGTGCATACTAGTGGTGGTGAAATGAAGCTTCATGAATCATTAAGCTTGGTTCACAAAAGGGTTAATTTCTGGAGGCTTCATTTGCTCACAATACCACCTGGTGGTCAAAGAGTGTAAAACAAGCAGATCTATTACAGACAGAGGTTTAAAGTCCAGGGAGCAGAAAGTAAAAGTCCTGCCATGTGTTTATTCCACCCATGAACTCAGCAGCCCAAGTAGGTATAACTGCAGACTGGAGATCTCCTAAATGGGGCGTGTACTCCAAAAGCTCTGGCTTCAGTCAATTGTTATTAATTTACATTTCAAAATAACACTTCATAAATTAAACATTGTTTCTAGTATATCTAAAATAAAATATGCTTTATAAATCAATATTCTCGGTGAGAGCAGAGCCCAAAGCTCGTGGTCAGTGGTGTTTGAACCTCTGCTTCATGATATAAACGAGAATCACCCACGAGCTCTTATGCGAGCCGTCCCAGCGCAGCGCAGGGGAAAGATTTTACTCTATCGCTTTGTTTTAATCAACGGTGTCCCGGGGTAGGATGGACGTTGGGTGTAACTAAAAAGGTGCCATTGTCCGGTGAGGTCTGGTTGGGGAGTTATGAATGGCCCGGCTCGACAATCTCATATCACATAATCTTATTAACTGCTTATCTCCTGAACTGCAACTTTCTTTAAAGCCGAATTTCACTGGTTAAGGTTAGGGTCAGGTGTGGGGTAGGTTTAGGGGTTAGCATTTTTTGTTGCATAGTGTAGGAAATTTAAATTAACACTGTGATTGACACAACCAATAAAATCTTTAGAATCAGCTGTGGGGCGGAGTTTGCACTGAAGTTGATTGGGAGAAAAAATTGCGCATGCGTGTCATGTGCCTGTCTGTCAATGGGAGGAAGCCACGCCCTATTTTGGAGCTCCCACCCCGTTTTGGAGTTCCCGCCCCTATTTTGAGATCTCCAGGCTGCAGTTATACCCTTCTCGAGTTTTGTACTGTGCTGATACCCAGCATGCATTGCACCATTGTTTAGATTCATACGCTGATTCTTGATGTCTGTGTGTGTCTAAATGCTTTCCGTAGTATTAAACGTTTTGTGCATGAGACATTTTTAAAATTCTTCAGTAGCAGTTTGTCATCTCATTCAGGGTCATATAACAATTGTAAACAACACCAAACTAACAAAAAATCCACTCCATGTCTTTAAAGATCAGCCTCTGAATGAGATCAGTGAATCAAGCCACTAGATAATGATTACATTATCATCAGTAATCAATCAAAAGCACATAATCATAAATTTTCTTGGCTTTTCTTGCTATAACAAATATATATATATTTTTTATTATTATTTTATTATTTCCTTTATATCACATTACAAGACAAAAAGAAAAATTATTTTATAAATACATATCTTACAACCATATAATTGAATCGATTTGTTACCCTTTTGGTCTTTAAACATTTCCAAGAATTAACCAATTTTCAGGACCATCTCAAAAGGAGGGACATTTGGTATGTTCTGTAGCTTATCGGTTACATTGGCTGGTAATTTCTGCCCGTCTCTTAGAATATAATCCCCTATACCTTTTAAACTTGATGTAATTACTGATTTCACTGGGATCTCATATCTTTGAAAAACACATATATTCCTAGATTTCCATAGTGCTTCTTTAAAAACATTTATAATTACCCACCACCGAATCCATTTTTCACAATTAACCTTTTACAATTCTCCATACCAAATATCACCTTCACTTGGCATTCTGTACACCTTATGTAACCATAATCAAATAAAATCCCAAACCCTCTGGGCATAAGCAGTGTCTTATTGTCTCTTCTTCTCCACAGTTTGCTCTAGGACACAGAGAAAGGCGAGAGCAACCTCTCCTCTTCAAGAAAGCCCGAGTGGGTAAACAGTTTTGTACAGTTTGCCAAGCAATATCTTTATGGACATTAAACAAAAAAACATCGTTTACATTTCTCCAAACCGTAATACATTCTGATTTAATGAGACGACCTATTGGAGTCATTTTAAGTACAGATGAGGATAGCCTCTCCTCCACCAGCTGTCTATTTAAACTCCCTATCGGAATGTTTGACCAAGATGCTCTCTTTAACATCTGCATTATTCTATTATACATAGCCGGTCTAGTTTCTGCATAGGGTGTATTTTGAGGCATTCTCTTATTCCACAATCTCCCCACTTGTCGGCCTACCCAAAACCTCACAAAAAAACTACTATAATTAGCCACTTCATCGTCTAGGCAAGATTTCAATACAGGAATAAGAACCATAGCCTCCAGTTTAGCTTGCACATCGGGGACCGCTAATCCTCCTTTCTCGATTTTTCTGCATACAATTTCTCGTTTCAACCTCTCCTGATTAGAATTCCATAAGAACCGAAAAATCTTTTTCTTTACTGTACTTAAAAACCATCTTGGGGCTGGCAAGGTTGCTGCGACAAAAGTAAGAGATGCTATAATCTCTGCATTGATTATTAACACTTTGCCTCTAAAACTAAGGTTTCTTTCCTCCCACTGTTTTATTTTCCACTCTATTTGTTGTATCCTGGGATTCCAATTCCTTTCTTCCATATCTCTACCCCACACTATCCCTAGTATTTTAATGGTTTTATCTTGGATTTTCAGACCATTTAATTTGGGTTCTATCCAATTTAGGTATAAAATCTCACTTTTGCTTTTATTAATTTTCATACCAGTCGCCAATGTAAAACGCTCACATAACTGTAGTGCTCTTTCTACTGAATGGTTATTCGAAAGCAGCAAAGTAATGTCGTCCATATAAAGTGATAACATTGCTTCCTTGCCTGAACTCCCTGGTATTGATAATCCTTTCAATTCTGAACTCTGCCTAATAGCTTGAGCTAATGGTTCTATGGCTAGTACAAAGAGTAAGGGAGATAAACCACATCCCTGTCTCACTCCTGAACGAACACTCACATGTGGTGATAGATGGCCATTCACCAATATACGACTCTGACATCCAGTATATAATAAATTGATCCATCTAAGAATTGAATCCCCCAAACCGTAATTCTGTAACATTTTCCGTAAGAAAAGATGGTCTATGCTGTCGAAGGCCTTTTCCAGGTCCAATCCCACCACACATAAAGGCAATCTACGGTCCTGTGAGTAAAGGAAGGAATCTCTTATTAATAATAAATTCTGATGTAAGGATCTACCCTTTACCCCGCATGTTTGTTCATTCCCAATTAGACCTCCCATGCTGGGTTGGAGTCTAAAAAAAATTGCTTTTGACAATATCTTCACGTCCGTGCCCAGCAAGGACAAAGGGCGCCAATTCCTTAGGCCAGATTTATCTCCTTTCTTAAATAACAAGGACACAATACCTTCTCTCAATGTTGGGGGGAGTACACCTAAACTAAAGCTCTCTTTAAACATTTTCATCATCGTCTCGCTCAACTCCTCCCAAAATTTTTCATAAAATTCTTTGGGCAAGCCATCTACTCCAGGGCTTTTCAGAAATTGGACTTGACTTCAGCCTCAGAATGAGATCAGTGAATCAGGTCTCTAGATAATGATTATATCATTATCAATAATCAATCAAAAGCACATTATCACAAATTTTTCTGGCTTTTCATGCTACAACAAATGCGCTTTACAAACACAGTTACAGCAGCCAGAAAAAAGCTAAGATTAGAGTTTGATGGTCAAGAGCCCAAGTAAAGCAAACCCTGACCGCCACGATGGTGAGGTCAAACTAAATGTTTTCAATAAAACAACTAAACTTCTGTTAATTCTCAAATAATTTTTATAGACATATGACAGAAATAAAGTCAAATTGTAATGTGTGAAGCTGGTAATGCCGTTGGTGGAGTTGTTTAATCAGATCTTGAGAGATTTAATGATGTCTTGTATTTCAGTTGAGTTCATCTAAGGCTGTGGCTGAAGTCAGTTGTAGTTCTTGTTTCTCTTTCATTCAGTGATTCTGCTTGTTAACAGCAGGTGTTATCTATAAGGAGAGTAAATATTTAACTGAACTGTATTATTTTGCACAAGAGAGATCTGTTAGTTTAATTTAGTTTTGTGGATCACCATTGTGGTGGAGAGTAGAGCCTGTGCTTCAGTCAATGATGAGCCACAAACACTGATGTTCTGCTGCTTTATTTAAAGACAGTAACTGTAGAGTTGCTGATACAGTAATGATCTCTTTAAGTGATTTACCACATGCATGTGTGCTATAGCTGATGATAAACTGCAACGATTTGAGTTAAAGTCATGTTTTTAGTAACTTTACTGTTACAAATTAAGTGTTTGCAGTTTTATATTAAGAAATGTTCCTTCTTAGTAGAATCAAATGAAATAAGTTTACCAAATGTTTACACACCATCATAACAATTTTACAGCATGCAAGAGTTTGCTGTATTTTTACAGTACAATTGTAATTATTGATTTACAGTACTCTTGTAAATTTACAGTCTTACTGGCAACCAAAATTGCCAGTAAGTTACTGTAAATTTTACAGCAATTTTTTACAGTGCACCCTTCCAAAAAGGAAATCACCCATAACACTTTCATCCATTTTCTTTTCAGAGTAAAGGTTTTGATAAAAGGAATGGATATATGATATTAAATCTTCTGTTTCACTTATGACTTCATTATCTTGGTTTTTTAGTTCCTCTATATCAGTCTTGGACCGTAAAACTTTCCTAAAAAAGTATCGGGTACACTTTTCATTTGACTCAATATGTTGTATTCTACTTCTTATAATAAAACTCCTACTTTGGTCTGCATAAATGTTCGAAATTCTCTTTTTCAGTCTCATAATATCATCTACCACGTTAAAACCAGAGCGGGCCATAATATAGAATTGTTGTAATTTCTTTTGATATAATTTACATACAAAACCTTCTTTCCTTTTAATATTTCTACCCTCTCTTATAAAGAATTTTTTTGTTCTAACTTTAAAATCTTCCCACCATTCACCAACCGATTCATATAATGGCTGTAAACTTTTCCACTGAATAAATTTTTCTTTATATCGGTCTACAACTTCCTGATTGTCCAATAAACTAGTATTTAATTTCCATAACCCAATACCTTTCGCTCTTATTCCTCCAAAACTTAACTCAGCATCCACTTTAGCGTGGTCAGAGAAAAAAGTTGCGTTTGTCCCCGAATTCAATACTGTTACTTGCGGTGAAATAAACGAAATAAAAGAAAGTCGATTCTGGAAAAGCTATGCCCATTAGACCAGGTGTTTAATTCTAAAAGTATATACTAAACCAAAATCTTTTACTAAGTTGATTAAATCTTGAGAGCTTGAATCCAATG